>NW_028279760.1:0-94187 GCF_059751315.1 Micrasema longulum
GGTAGGATTCATACAGAGGACGGCATTAAGCCCAGATATTTTTATTGTAATTTCTTTACTTTAATGCTTCTACTTTCTTTTTAATGCTTAGTTTGTATGTAATTAAAAAAATTTTAAATTTTAGGTTTGTGGTAAAGTAGACCATGAATTGTCTAATGACCCTGCGTTAAATTTCCACGATTCTGCCAAAATTTGTTTTCACGGACATTACTTATGGTTTGAGAAATTCCGAGCGTTTTATTGTAGTTCGGTATGTATGAAATACTTTTCAATTTAATTTTGTTTTATTTTACTTTCTTTCCTGTCCATACCGAATGATGAATACAGTTCTGTCTGTAAAATAGTACAAAACCATGGACAAATTTGACTCAATATTCTAAAATATAAAATCAAGTAGAATAAGTCTGCCTTGAGGTGTATCGGCCGGTGCATTTTCCTGCCACGCTTGATGTTCTGGATTCAATTCCCGGCAAGGATGACGTAAAATATTTATTCAATATATGGTTCTTTGACTGCAATATTTCGGCGCCTGAATCGTAAAACCAATTACTTGCCTTTATGTATATCACAACTGATCGCTAATGCGCTGCGATTGGAGTACCAGTGCAATATTAAGTACGCTTAAAAGAATGTTGATAGTTTTTATAAATGTATAAACTAGATGTAAAAAAAAAAACAAAACAGTTATTCTCACAAAACGTTTAAATCAGTTTTACAAAAAATTTTACTGCCTAAAAGAAGAACTGAAAAACTAGTCAGGATTTATTAATTCACAAATAAAATTGCTCTGTGAAACTGTCAGCAACATGGGTAAAACCGTGGCCACCTCCCTCCCCAAGATAGATTGCACCTTTTTGTTTCGCTTGAGGAGTCGCGTTTAGTGAAATTCTGTGATATCTTGCCCAAGCTGCTCTAAACTGTTATTTTAGAAACCGTTTAATTTATGAAACAGTAACTGTTACTACTCCTTTTAAATAACCAAAATACCCATCTCTAGTAAAAACAGCTGTTTGATTTACGGATTTTAAATAGAGAATCTTCAAATAATATATCTGTGCTGACACGGAAAAGGGGGATAAGTCAGGTTTTTTGCCAAATTGAATTATTAATATAATTTGATACTCCATTTACAGAAACATAAGTAAAATAAGGAAAAGTAAAAAAATTCCTCATAACGACAAAAAAAGCGATTTTACTTTTGGGCCTAAGTCGATATTTGTAAATTTGTAACTTGGAATACGGGCACAAGTCGACTTGCGGCCGCAGTGCAATGCAATAATATTAATCTATGATATTGTAGGGCAGTAATTTTATCTCTGGTCGATGTCAACGCCAAACCTGAATCGTCCGCCTACATAGTGTGATTGTTGCCACATACTTCCTGTTATAAGAAGAAAAAATCCAAGATAACGTCTTGTCGAAGATGTCTAGAGGCAAAAAAATATCGCCTTAATAATGTGATGAGAAAAAAATGTGAATGTTCAGTGAGATTAAGTAATGATACATAATATATTTAAGTATATCAGTAAGAGCAAAGGAAAGATGAAAGCCGAGTGAACGTGGTCGAAATGCGATCTCTTGGATGAATGTGTGGGAAATCAATTAGACAGGGATTCAAATACATAAGTTATTTTTTCAATAATTGAGAATATGGAAATTTAAATAATTATAGAGCTTATGGTCTGTCATCGGCTGGGTTAAGTGATAACTTTAACAGTCACCATTCTGTCCATAGGTACTTGACTTCTATATTTTAGTATGGCATTTTTCAATTTCCTATATATATGCTAGGCTTGAATATTATATTTACATGCGTGCCTGAACATCAGAAGACTGTTTTTTAGAAAAATTATAAGTTTGAAATAATTTAATAGTTCCTGTTTCAAACTGAGATGTCCATAGATATTTTTTTACGAGTAATTAATAATACTGTGTTATTTTGTCAATATCTTTAATCACTTGTAAAATACTATAATTATTAATATTTCAGAGAACCAGATGGCCAGCTGCATTATGCCGACCATGAGTTAAGAAAGCGACTAATTCAGGTTCTTCTTCAAACCTTTATTTAGAAATAAATTGTTTATAATTTTATGATTGTTCCAAAACATGGTTGTGTTAAAAAAAAAATATTTAATCATTTTTATAAATTAATCTCAAGAAAATGTTATATAAGCATTATTAAGTAGTTACGTCCAAATGTTTGTAGACATGTACTGGATTTAATCAGGTGCATTGTGCAGTTGATTAGATGGCCAAACACCTTTTCAAAAAATAAAAATATATATTTGCATTCTTATGATTTACCCAAACACTTCAACTTTGGGGCCATTTTCAATGATTTTTATTTATGCTTTATTAAGTTAGTTCATAACATCAAGAATTAATATACACTTTTAATAACACTCGCTACAATTTTTGGTCAAAACTTCTCAAGAACATAATTTTTCTAATTAATTTGAAACATTTCAACCCTTTCTATTTCTTCAGGTAACTCATTGTACAGCTTCAATCCCTTGTACAATGAGTTTTGAGATTCTGTTTTTCTCCTCATTGGTAATCTTATCTTATTTAATCCCTAGTTTCATATGTATGACATTGTTGGTTAAATTTTATTAGGTTTTTTAATTTATTCATCTCTTTAATTATTTTATGCATAAAAATTGCTACATTATACTTTATTTGTTGCTTTACTGTGAGCAAGCCAGTTTCTACGGCATTTTTTTCACATTATAATACATATTTCTTCTGAGTATAATCCTCATCTCCTTATTTTGAAGAATTTATACATTTTTAATTTCCCCTTCATTGCATAAACAAAATAATGTAACTCACTATTGGAAAATAGGAATCAAGTTGTGGTAAAGCGGGGTTCGAAACTTGGTATATTTTTCTTTATATCTTGATTTTTGATGTTTGTCTTTTAGGTAAAATAAAATAAAGTAAATACACGCTAAAAACTGTGTTATTTTTATCTTGTGTTTTTGGTTAGTTAGCTGGCATAAAAATAATTATTTTACAGATATATTTTCCAATGCCTGGGCGTCAACTTAAAGAACCTCTGATGTTTGTCGATGATACTTTATTACAAGATCTTTTGACCAAACTGGAGTATGTGTTTATTCTGGACCGCGCTTGCATTCAGTATGAACCAGATGATCCGACTTACCAAAGGATTGTATCCAAAGTCTACCTGCATTGTGATAGTGTTAAGGCCTACGATCGACTGAGGTATGCAATTCTTACTATCACATTATTGTCATTGGAAAAAATAATAAGTTTGTGTACAAATGCGTTGACAGTGCTAAAATTAGACTGAATATGAATGTATCGTCGGTCTAACTTGTAAAACTCGTAAATCCCAAATTTCCTTTTTTTACTACATGCTTTTAAAAGTTTTTTTAACTATTTTTTTTTAATAATGCAACACTGTACGAATATACAAGTTTTAGACACATAAAGATTATTTGAAGTCCTAACAGAAAACGCCAAAATAACATTTTTGACCATTTGAGGACTTACAAGTTAGGGTGATGATACTTTTATAATTTACTGTTAACACATAATTTAATGATATATGGTGGTCGTAATATTTTGAATAAAAGCCAATATCACATGAGCCCATTGCAGGTGAAGTGAAACAATTGACAAAACGGTAAAACTTTTATATTCAAAGTTTTAATTTCCATGAGCTTTTTGCCTATTTTTTTTCACTTTACTATTGATCTATTTAAATAACATGGATGTTTTGTACATATAGAACTAGGAAAAAAGGTTTTTGGATTAAATCAATAACAGAAGTGTGATATAAGCAATGATTTTATTTTAGCTTTAAAATGTCAGTTCTCTTCACCCGCAATGGGCTTATAAAATATATAAATGTAATATGTTGAATAACATGTAAAGATGTGGAATGTTGGAACATTAGGCTGAATGGATGTTACAGTGTGGTGCCAATGATGAGTCATAAGCCATGTAAATGCCGAGACTTCCATATTTCTTAATAATTCCTTCATCTCTGTAGAGATATATGTATATCTAAGTAAAATTCTAAGAGTTGAATTCAGTTAATTCAGTATTTGTTTAAAATATTTGGAAATACTCTAAAAAGTTTTTTTAAACATATATCGCCGGGTTTTTGGCACTAGTTGGTAACTACAAATTTTGAAAAAAATATTATCTTCATAAATGGCATCAAATAATCAGTTTAAAAAGCAAATAAAAATATTTCGTGTTTTATAAATACAAAAAATAATATTTTACAATATTCTCCTGCAGTTTTATTTGAATTGTTGATTTGGAATGAGCTTTTAACTTTAAAAGTGCAATATCTTACAACTAACTAACATGTACAATAATAACACTGATACACTAAAACAAGTACTTAGCATAAATATTATTATGTTATAGTAAAAGTTATCCTCATAATGTAATTGAGACACATATCTACCGACATATTGAAACTATTGTACAAACTCTATGTGTTTTATTTTTATGAGAAAAATAAAATAAACTAGTAAAATGTAGTTACCAACGTGTGCCAGAATGATTGTGCCCGATGATATAATACAATGAAAGCATCCACCCCTTTCCCGAAACTGTTCATAAATACTGGAGTCTTTCTTCAGTTTCGCATATCAATATCATTTTTTTTTTAAAACTAATTAAGCGAAAATTTAATATTTCTTTACAATCAAACCGCGAAAATAACAAAACAAATAAACTTTAAAAACTTTCATTGTACCCCTCACTGCAGTATTGTCAGTTTGTGATCAATCAAATACACATGGTCAGCACAATAATTTTTTTCTAATTTCCCAGTATGACAGTGGAGGAATACAGTGTTAGTTCCAAATTGAGACCGAGACGCTCCAGATCCCGCATCGGAAAGGAAGAAGAACGTAGTAATACAAACAAATCAAATAATGACACAAAACCTAAATACATATAGGAAACATTAGAATAATTTGCCCTATACAATATGCACTCAATCAACAGAAGAAAAACAATACGTATCTATAACAAATCACAGAGGAACATCAAATTATCAAGACACTACCGGCAAAATCCTAACACAGATCCTAACATGATCCCTATCGAACTCAGGCGAAATTACTTTTCGTCATAGTACTGAATTCCTCGCAAAAACCATTTATAATATATTTTTATTTATTTTTTATGTTAGATCAACGCGGCATTTTGGACCAATGGCTTTCTATTTTGCATGGAATAATATTTTGGACGGCCTAGTATTAGAAATGCTGCAAAATGGAGCTATCAAGGAAGTAGTTTCAATGATAAATCTACATCGCAAGTTGAATCCTGAGATGGTGGAAGTTGATGATTCACAACCCCTTGTAGATGAGGTACATTAGTTTATCTTATTCATACTCTTTCCTATTTGTATTAGTTTCAGTCAAATAAAAAAATATTTTATAGAGTTGGGTGTGTTCAACCACAGCTTGGGTTTCATTTTCTAATAAGGCTAATTATGACTAGTTGAAATCGGCCATTTTTTATTTTATTTATAAAGATCATAAGGACCGCAAAATTAATTTTATCTTTTGATAAAAATACTACACACGTAGAAATAAATAATGTGCTATATTTGATTTTAGTTCAGATGGGAAAATCTAATACTTGATCTAAAACTACATATATTAGATATGTATTTTGGTTGTTGGAAATTCATGGAAAAGACTTTATTTTTAGAGAAAAGACATATTTTTTCATAAGAATTTTTTTTTATTCAAAAATGTTTATTATTATTTACCTTGTATTAGCTAAACTAGTTTCTCATCTTTCTATAAGCGTATTTATTTCATTGGTATAAAAATCAAGAGACTTAGATGCAAAAAACAAATCTGCGGATATTTTAAGTTTACCTATTAAAGTTTAAAAAATATTTTAAAAACTATGTAGCAATCAACCTAATAATTGTCATTATTAGAAAATTGGTATGATAAACAAAGAGTGCAAAGCATAAGTTAGAATCAATGGCAAGTTTCATCATTAAGCCAGGAGTGCTAACACCGCTTTCTTGAATCCTTGCCTTTGCTGTAGGAGCACATCAAAAGTACTAGTTTAATTCAAATTATAATACAAACAACCCTTATTTAAATTTGAGACTTTATAAGAGCAGTGTATCATAAAAACAAAAAAAATGTATAGTTTAATATCTCTATACACCACCACTTTTAATTGGTATCTTGTAATGGTTATTCTTTTTCTCTGACTGATGTTACTCTTACTGCATGATTCATTAAATCTGACTATTTTATTGTACGTCTTTTGTATTCATTCTAAAAATTGAATACAATTGAAAATATTTTTTTACAGATCTTGAAAAATGTTAAAAGTCTGTTGTCTGAAGAAAATAAAGCTCCAATTAATGATCCCGTTTTGGATGAAAAGTGTATTCAGTGTGTAGCGCAATATATTCAGAATAATTCGATAAGAAAGAGTCAACTCGAGTTGGCTCTACAAGCTTATCACCAAATGATGAAACAGAAATATTCTTACGAAGAAGGATTACGATCGGCCCACGGAATTTAACGGTCGAATTGTAGAATATTTTGTAATGTGTTTAAGTGAAATTATAGAATAATGTTAATAATTTTGTTTTTTTATTATTTGAATTTATAATACATATTGCACTCAATTGATATACCTGCATGTTTAATTTTTCATGGACTGGCATTTGAAGTGTAAGACACCTTACTGGCATTTGAAAAGTAAGTATCCTTACATTCCATGGAACAAAAATGATCAAGAAACGCTGCAATTGATGTGGCAATGCCACTGTATCTGCTCAGATAGTGAAGTTATGATACATATCATCATGATCTTAAAACGACACATGCGATTTTCTTCAACTTTACATGAGAGAGTGGTTGAATTTTTTATTTTTATTCTGTCTCATAACTCAATAATCAAGTATATATCCTTTGAACTCGAGTCAGTTATAAATATTTTATTTTTCAAACCTGGAATATAAAGCTTATATAAAACCTTTTCAAGATCAAATATAAAAGAAAGTCAATGTCGCATTTTTCACACATCCGTTGTTATTCTACCATCGCGACGATATGTAGGTACTTTGGTGTATTATTGTTTGTAGAAGTTCGAAAATACTTTCAAATACTCCCATTTATCGTCTCAGCTTTCAGCTTGTGGAGTGACAAACAAATAATTAAATAAAAATAAACACAATATTACAATGGAGGCGGAGAATATCTCTGAGAAGGGAATATAGATGTATAAGAATTTAATTTGTTTTTTGTTTATTCAGGTTTTGAATAATATTGAATACTTGAAAATTGTGTGATTAAACTTTAAATAAAGTTGCATCTTATTTATTTTTATATGATACTTAACAGAAGAATGAAAATCATAGAACTATTTTAGCTAAAGGCAAAGATAAAAAAAAACCCATAAAGATTAAGTAATTTTATTAAGAACTGTAATACAAATGACCACTTTCTCTAATACATTTTTAATATTTATCACATTATAACAAGTTTTGTAATCTATGTAGGTGAATAGGAAAAATGATTCTACTATAGTAGAAAAAAAAAATAGGAAATATTGAACAATCTACATAGGTCAGCTTCTTAAATCTAACGCATTGTTAAGCTACTGGCCAACGGTGTAAAAATTGGCACCAGATAGAAGAAATATTAAGGCAATACTTTAAAGATAAGACAATTTCGCCATTTTTTGTCTGTATCAAATTTATTTCTAATTTCAACAAAAAAAATACTAATTATAATTTAATTATGGCCCCAGAGAGACAGTCAGTTACTGCATAAATCATGGTCAAATTTAGTTTGAGGAACGATTTGTAAAGGTTTATAACAGTTATTTCGGGTTGCCATTTTTTCTAGGAATTTATGTGTGAATAAAAAAAAAGTCAGCACATTTACATTACTTTTGACAATACACGTCATGGTCTTGTAAACTTATTAATTTACTAAAGTCTCAAATTAAGATACGACCCGCGGTAAATAAAGACAAATTAAGAAGAAGAAATTAAGATATGTCTTATAGTAAGTAGGGTCGGGTCATTGTGTAAAAATATGTATGCGGTTAAGTATTTGTCTTAATACTAATCACAAAAGTATATCTATTGATTCATATTATATATGGGAACCTAATAATTTACCTTTAATTACAATATTTAAGGCTTCTTTTATGTTAGAATATACATACGTGTATTACATTAACAAAAGAACAAAAATAAAACATGATTATGGACAGGATATCACAGATATAAAATAAAAAAAGCAATATTTTTAATTGAATCGGCATTCACTTCGTAACACTTCATTATAAATTATTATGAAAATAAAACTTTGTTATCAGTGTTACACAATTTTATTCTTTTACAAGAACACAACTATAGTTTCGGGAGAGCACTCCTCCCATCGACGGGTGATATAAAACTAATATAATAAACACAGAATATTGTTCACAATGTCATCGAATCTAAACAAAAAATAAACAGATTAATCAGTGAAACTTAGAGCAGGGGTTTTTTTTTTTTTTTTTTTTTTTTTTTTTTTTTCTTATCTAAGGTGTTGGCATATGAATGGATGGTTATCTTAAGTACAGATATAAAAACATGGACAAAACATTAAGTCGAATTTATTTCTTAAAATTTAGCACATAAGTGGAAGTTGCAATAAGTAAGTCTAAGATTTAATGTGTGGGAAGACATCGCTCGGCTAAGAGAGTGTTAACAGACGCGGGTCTAAGAGGGTGAGTGCGGTGAGGGTGGTCGCAAAGGGAACATAGTCAATAAAGGCGAGGGGTGGTTGAATGTGTGATTATTAATTAGATTGTTTTCAGAATTTAAATTTTTGTGAATTTCTATAATTTCTAAATTATTCATATTACTGCCTTTGTTATTTACTTGGTGCAGGAGTTTTAAGGTGTGATTATGAAATGAGTGGTTACTGTCTATTATATGATTCGCGAATTCCGAGAAATTATTATTGGTCAGGCAACGGCGGTGTTCGTTTAGCCTAGTTTTAAGATTTCGCGCTGTTTGTCCAATATAGACTTTTTTGCATTCGCATGATATCTGGTAAATGCCACTCTTGTTTAGCAGCTCTGTTTTTGACTTAGAATTAGAAGCGGTGTTCGTTTAGCCTAGTTTTAAGATTTCGCGCTGTTTGTCCAATATAGACTTTTTTGCATTCGCATGATATCTGGTAAATGCCACTCTTGTTTAGCAGCTCTGTTTTTGACTTAGAATTAGAAGTCAAAAACAGAGCTGCTAAACAAGAGTGGCATTTACCAGATATCATGCGAATGCAAAAAAGTCTATATTGGACAAACAGCGCGAAATCTTAAAACTAGGCTAAACGAACACCGCCGTTGCCTGACCAATAATAATTTCTCGGAATTCGCGAATCATATAATAGACAGTAACCACTCATTTCATAATCACACCTTAAAACTCCTGCACCAAGTAAATAACAAAGGCAGTAATATGAATAATTTAGAAATTATAGAAATTCACAAAAATTTAAATTCTGAAAACAATCTAATTAATAATCACACATTCAACCACCCCTCGCCTTTATTGACTATGTTCCCTTTGCGACCACCCTCACCGCACTCACCCTCTTAGACCCGCGTCTGTTAACACTCTCTTAGCCGAGCGATGTCTTCCCACACATTAAATCTTAGACTTACTTATTGCAACTTCCACTTATGTGCTAAATTTTAAGAAATAAATTCGACTTAATGTTTTGTCCATGTTTTTATATCTGTACTTAAGATAACCATCCATTCATATGCCAACACCTTAGATAAGAAGAAAAAAAAAAAAAAAAAAAAAAACCCCTGCTCTAAGTTTCACTGATTAATCTGTTTATTTTTTGTTTAGATTCGATGACATTGTGAACAATATTCTGTGTTTATTATATTAGTTTTATATCACCCGTCGATGGGAGGAGTGCTCTCCCGAAACTATAGTTGTGTTCTTGTAAAAGAATAAAATTGTGTAACACTGATAACAAAGTTTTATTTTCATAATAATTTAAAAAAAGCAATGCTAATATTTTTTTCAAATGCATAATATTTATGGTTTTTGTGTTTCCCGGCTCATAAAGTCTAGAAGACAAACATGCTAATTACAGAATTGGTAATTTTTCAGGAGAGCAGTTTTATGTTCGAGTTGCTTTTTTGTCTTTGTTTTCATGTCACTTATTATGAATAAGAAACTAGGATTTGGAAAGAGATGAAAAATTAGTGTTCTAGGGAGTGCAAATGGTACGACTTACTCATTGAATATACATTTGGCGTTATAATGTCCAAACTCAATTGTTTTGTACTCGCACGTTTGTCTTCTAGGCCATCGATATTATACCTTCACATATAAATATGTACATTATACTCTCTATATTTGTGATTTTTCTGTTTTTCAAAAGATTGAACATAAACATTAATAGAATAAAACGTTCAATACAGAATTAAGAAAATACCACTGTGCTGATGTTTTCTTTGTCAAAACAAATTGTAATATTTGTTGGTTTCAATGTTTCAAACAAACCAAACAACAAATCTCCTAGTCCGACGTGAAGACTCAGAGGGCTGACACCAAGTAAATGGGACTTCCAGCCAGGATGAAGAAGAGTGAGAAAACGAGAGATTACAATATTATTTTTAAAAATTGATAACATCCGAAAAACACATAACGTACAGAAATACATTTTATTTTATAGAATAATAAATGTTGATAAAATGTCAAAACACAAAAAAATTAGGACTAGTATGAAAAACTGTCAAACTTGGAAATAAAATTGGACATTTAAAAATAATATAAAATCTGATTTTTAAATCTTATAATAGCAAAATATTGATAAATTTGAGATTGCTAGTTAAGAGATAAGTACTTAAACTTAATAAAATGGTAACTTTTCAATAATAAATGGATATACATAACACAGTCAAGTACATATACTAATTTAAATAGGTGATCAAAGCTTTTCGTGGGAGAAAAAAAGTGAGCTTTATGAGGCTCACCAAAACAATTTTTTATACTTAAACGCCTTTGGTCAGTTGCAGTCATTCTAGCCGATTCCATTCATTTCATTTTTAATTAATTGCCGAGAATTTGGTGGGTTAAACGGTTTTAGTCAACCAATAATTTGCCTTTTTATGGACACCTCTGTTGACCCTCAGCTCTGGTTACACCAGTATAATTGGACATAGTTATGCAAAAAGCGCCCAACCCCTTAAAATGGTAAAAATGAGTAATGCCGGTTTCGATAGCATACTACGATATCTTTATGTGCTGAAAACGTCCAAACTCCAAGTGCTATACTTTTTTTGCCGATTAAAGAAATTTCTAACCCACATCACGGCTTCCACTGTTATTGGTTACGCCACATTTACTTTGTTGGATTTATTTGCTGCCTACTGGGCCCTGGTTAAGATGTTGTGGTTCTTACCGTGGTTAGGTACCACATCTTTGTCTCCGGCCCAACATATTGAAAGAACAAAAGAAAAAAATATAATAACCGAACTGTCAGTGTTCACGTGGTTCGATAATTTTCACTTCTCACCGCTATTGCGAATCAATTACTTTTGCGATTAATAATTCATTTAATTCACTGTGTGGTGTAATAATAATAATCAAGAAACCAAGTCAAGTGCCCCTCCTTCATAAACCCAGGATCTGATCTGATCCTGACTGCCGCGAGACAAGTTCCAAATAATAAGGTACCAGAACCCCAGTGCAAGGTAGGAAATTTTATTCATTGTATTAGGGTTCGGTGGCAAAGCATAAAGATAACACATTCTGTGAACCAGACAATTACGAGCGTTCATCTGCCAACAGGCAAGTGGCGCGATCAGTTATATTAACTTTAAAAACGTCCTAGTGGATGGACTGTTTTCTGCAGCTCTTTTTTATAATTTTTTTTTTTTTCTTTAATTGGCAAAAAGTATAGCACTAGGGGGCTTGGACGTTTTCAGCACATAAAGATATCGTAGTATGCTATCGAAACTGGCATTAAACTCATTTTTAGAATATTGAGGGTTGGATGCTTTCTGCATAACTACGCCCAATTGTAGTAAAATGTTTATTAAGGAAAGACATACATAACATTAATACTATATTGTTAAAACATTCTTAGAACCTTTAAAATAAATTTTACATTATTGCATATTATTAACGCTTAAAATATATATTCAAAAAATAAGTGAAAGATATTAACATGATATCACCCCTTCCTTATGTGCGTAATATCACGACAGTGATAATAAAAAAAGTTACTTTGTTTATTATATAATGTTATGTCGAGCCATGTATGAATAAATTAATATAGTATGTATACATAATTGCATACACCACCTCGTATTGAAAGAATAGGCAGAGGATTCGTACTCATTTTAAACACCAACTGAAATAAATCGTGTGAAGTGAGCAAACGGAAGTACGTATTTCAATTACCTTTAGCAATATCGATTATTATTCGGATATTTATTGAACTGTTTCATACTTGCACATGTTCTAGATACTAAGTTCTTAGAATATTTAAAATATTTTTGCAATATAACAATGTCATGATTATAAAATTCTATTATATTATTATTTGCATATCGTGGGATAATTACTAAAACTGAAAATCAGAATTTTCGAGTTAATCATCGAAAAACACGAAAAAATAGACAAGTGGTGCATTCAAATCACGATAATATTATGATTCGAACGCACAACATGTCTATTTGTAGCATTCATAGAGTTGACTAAAAAATTCTGGTTTGGAAGTTACCTAGTTATAGTAATTACCCCACGATATGTAATTCACACTTAAAAGAGTTCATATTGATTATATTGGTAATTCACGAACCCGTTGAAGGAAAACATTATACAGGATGCCCAGCAAATTTAATATTTTAATTTTGAATAACTTTTGAATGCAATTAGCGAGAGACGAGTGGGGTGCGGCGTTAAGGTTGCAGGTTCTGCAAATGTTTTATTTGCCATCGATTGTTGGTCAGAAGAGACACTTACGTTCGCTATCGAGGCGTACATGACACACATTTTTTTACGTACTGCGGCAAAGCATAAGTACTGTAATTGTTACAATATTCGCTGAATAAGTGAAGCGTCTTTAATAAAGAAAATTCAAATTAGGTTACCAGATTTAGAGCATCAGAGACAGCTGTTAACAGAAGTTGCCAAGGTCCAGCTCCTTCTGTTTTAACTGATGAAAATATCCAGCATGTGAGTGATTCAGCGTTGGAAAATCATATTCGATTCAACACAGTGATAGAGCACATTTTCATCTTGAAGGTTATGTGAACAAGGAAAATTTCTGTTACTGGAGTTCACACAATCCGAGGGAAATACATGAACAGCCATTGCATAGTCAGAGGGTAACTGTTAGGTCCGCTATTTCAGGTAGAGGAACCATTGGCCCATACTTTTTAGAAAATTATCATGGCCAAGCGGTGACGGTAAATTCTGAGATATTCTGAGGTGATAAACAGTTTTTTTAAAGAAAAACTTTGCAAAAGTCCTTTCTTCAACCGAAACACCTGCTTTCAATAAGATGGGCGCTACTGCACATACTGCATATGCGTCTATGAATGGTGTAAGAGATTTCTTTCCAAGAAAAGTGATCTCTTCGTTTGGTGACATCTCCTGGCCAGCATGATTGCCTGATCTAAGTCAATGTGACTTTTTTTGTGGAGCTACCACAAGAGCAAAACAATTTACCACCACCACGGAACTGAAATAAAATATTCGGACTGAGGCTGTCAAGAATTCGATCAATCTCTTCTAACGCGTTTTTGAAAATATGCATGATAAATTGGAAAAATGCTCACATCTTAAAGGTCGGCATTAAGAAAATGTTGTCTAAAAAAATAAAACCCGCATTCATGCACTTAAAATAAAATTTGTTAAATGACTTTTCTATTTATTTTGCTGTAATTTTTTTTTCATTTGCCACTGGACACTTGTATATACAGAAATTTATTTATTTAAAAGTAGATGTGTTGAAAGAATAATTATAAAAGAAACCTATTACTAACAAAAGTGGTCTACATTCGTATTTAATTTTGTATTGCAATTAAAATACACTGTTTTTTTTTTTTTTTTGGTTGCCTACAACCGATAATTAGATTCATAATTTTTTTGATATTATTGTTATAGAAAACAAACATTATTTTTTTCAAAATTACTCCAATAACTGATTTAAAATCCAATACAAAATTTAAGATACCTAGCTCACATTTTGAAAACTATTTGGCTATTACACATATACTGTACTTTGCTTTTGATTATTTTTAAGTTCATTCACCTGTTACATGAGTTCACTGATCGTGTTATAAAATAAAAAATAAATAATTGAAAAATGTACATAAAAAACATTAACAGTATAGCTACAATTACTTCAAACTTCACTAAGTACATTATTTGTTAAAAGTCAATACTTATGCATGCATATAAAATCATTCATTTCAGTTCTTTTATTCTTTTCAAAATGATCTAAATTTATTTTTAATGTTTACCATGGGAATGGAAGACTTGAAAATAATATAGTGAAATAAATTCATACAAAATTTAAAAGTTAAATACTGGATCTCATGGGGGTATTTTAAGATAATAAAATCTATACAATATGTCCCTGGTCCAAAAGACCCATTCCGTTATGTCTTCCTTCCTGATCACCTAATTCTATTTGCTCCTTTAGAAGTTCTAGTTCTCGAATCCCAGAAACTGTTACTTCGTATTTATGCGTAACTAGAGTACGGTAAAAGTGAATTGCAAAAGCTAAAAACACAATTAGAACCGGTATAAGAACAACACATGCAGACCAAGCAGCAATTGGACTAAGATCATAAAATTTCACCCAGCATAAAATAGCAATTTCCAATAAAAATAGCAATAGGCCTAAGAGGGTCGAGAACGCCCAGGCTGTTTCAATATACCAATGCAATCTCTCGTGTGGAGACTCGTGAACTAAGGAGATGCTGTGTAAATTGCAAATAGCATCGATGTTTGGTAGGATGCATGTACTAATCATTAGTGCTAACATATGGACGGCGACTAGGAGAGTTGTGCAGATAGCAAAAGCAACCAGCATTCCTTGAGGCACTTTGGATTGTTCGTTCAATTGTACTTCAACCATTGCAACCTAAAAATATTTCAAATGATTTGTTACAAAATTAAAAAATAAAGATATTATCATTAAACTGAGCTTCGAAACCCATCCAGGAAAAACCCATACATTGGAAGTAAATAAAAATATAAGACAGTAATCCCCTGTGAGATCTGTTTATCCGCTCCTTTCCTATAAATATCTAAAAATGTAAATAAATTAAATGCCTACTAACAAAAATATTGAAAATAAATACATACATATTTCGAAATTTATACCAGATGTACATCCGAACCAGCGTTGCCAACCCTATCGATTTTGGGAGTAATCTACCAAATTCGATGGAAATTCTATTGATTTTGAAACATTTCTCTATACAATAAAATTTCAATCTAAAAATGGTTTTATCTATGAAATGTTGAACAACTGGAATTTTTTATAACAGCAACTACCCTCTTTTGGGTAAACAACAAATCATCTCGAAAGGTTGAAAACCGTGGCCACCGCCTCTGGCCATCCCCCACAAATCTTGAGGTCAGAATCTTCTTGAGGTTAGTAACTCTGAATACCCCCTCCCATCGAATCTACCAAAATCTATTGATTTATTTTTTAGACTACATATTTTTGTTTGATGGGGGTTGGCAATTCTGACTCGGATAGAACTACGATCATATATTTATTCAATTTTAAGATCAAATCAATGATATTACTGTATCAAAAAGGAAATAAATTACACGTCAATTATGGGACACATAGGTTATAAACAGTAACACAATATACAGAGTAATCAATTTATTTATTTGACAAAAAATTGAATATTTTTTAATAATTGCTCTATTTACCAACCGAATTGATCAATAAACATTTTATATTGATGTACTGCTACAGTACCCTAGCACTATTAGGGTACTTACTTACTAACAGATAAAGGTAAAAATTCATACTTTTATAAAATTTTAATATTTACCATTGCGAAACCAGATAGCAGTGCAGAAGTTTTGCTGGATGCCTTCAGCTTGGCTCTGCTGAGCTGAAGTTTCCTCCATGATAAGTATCCCGGAGTATGGAGTCCATCACCAGATTGAGACATACCACCACTCTGTTCACCAGACATCAAAGATCTGTTCTATTCATTCAAATACAATTATATATTCAGAGATTTCCTTGATTTAAAAATAACATAAATGGACAGGTTGATTTGTACTGTCGGCATAAATATATACTAAGCTAATTTTTGCAATTTTGACTGTATGATGACTTAGTGAAAGCCATTAGAAATTATTTTTCGATTGAATTGGAATTTACTTTTCACCACTTTATGATTAATTATATTATTATTGCAAAACAGTAAACATTGTGATCCTGACAGTCATTAGTGTTACAATGTTTATTATTTTACAAAAAATATTTTTAAAAAGAAGTTATTTTACTAAGATTATTAATTTTATGACTCTCAAGGGGTGACCAAAATGTATTTTTTATAGCAAAGAAATATTTCTGTTCTTATGATTTACCCAAATATTAAAATATTTTGGAGCCATTTTAAATGAGTTGTAAATAACTTACTCTAAGAAAATAAGAATCAGGATTCGGTAGAGTGGAGTTTGAACCCCGGAACTCTGAATTTTTTTTTCTTAGTTCACTAAGCATTAATAAAGCTATGATTCGATTAATTCATTTATTGATTTTAACGAGTCCATATGTATAAAACAGAAAATCTTGATAACACCATCGTTTAGTAAACCCATTTAAACAATTTAGGTAGCAAATAGTATTTCATTCTAGGTATGCTCATGAAGTTATGATATTTAAAAGAAAATGGAAGTTTGTAAGTTTAGAGTTCAGAGTATAGATAAAACTCTGTTATTCAGTATACATCATTCATGATTTATCAACAATGTACTAAATAATTATCATTATTTCAAATATTTCTCATTAAAAGTTTGTTTGTGCTTAGTAAAATTTGAATTTGGACTTCTTACATGTATATATTATAATTTAAAAATCTGCATCTTAAAAACAACAATGACAAATTAATATAGGTATCTCTATACTTTTTTAAAATATTTATTTATTTTTTTAATATCAAGTACATTTTTTACTTTGTGGTATGACATTTTACACTTATTTATTTATAAAATTGTACAAGTCACTTTAACTTTTGAATAATACGTTGACCGGTTTTGAGGTTACTTCATCATCATCAGGAGTTGTCCTGTTCAAGGTTAAAGGACAAGTCCTGATGATGAGGAAGTAACCTCGAAACCCGTCAATGTATAATTCAAAAGTTTAAGTGGTCTTTGCAAACTTATAAATAAATATTTTCATATTCATTTTATATATTTCCGTACTAATTTTTTAATTCACGAGATTTATATGGATTCACTGGTATTAAATACCTATGCATACTTATTAATGCAATAAATTTATAAAATAAATAAATAAGCATCTCTATGGTTCTTTATTATAAACAAAATATAGAAATACCTTCATCAATTTGTATATATATTAGGCCAATTATAAATTTTCATTTGTTTTTCTAAAATTAATAGACGGAATATTTTTTTTAATTTTACAAAATTAGAAAAAAACTATTCAAACTTCATAACAAAAGCTTAACATGACTAAAAGGCTGGTGAAAAGAATCTGGTCATATTATTATACATATAATATAAAAAACATATTGTAAACTAATGAATCAAATTATTTTGAAATATGTTTGTGTTTGAATGCACCAGCACTTTAATGAGACATGCAATAGTTTGATTAAATATTTTTTCTTGAATATAAGCAAAATGGCAATTTTCTTTTTTGGAAAGGTTATTTTATCACCATTTCAAGTTATTTTACTACCCCCATATACAAATATATATTAATATTTGCGCCCTTCAGATTTTTATAAAAATGGCACGAAAGATATAAATCATCTCCAATAATAATAATATAAACCAAATAGGCATTAGATTTTTTTTTTAAATATTGACATTATTGACCATTATTTAATGTTATAAGATAATGAAAAATAAAAAAAACAAATATAAGATTTCAATATTACATGTATCAAAAGTTGTTTAATAACATAGATGTTTAAAATATTGAGTATTATAAATAAATTAAATATATAATAAAAACACCTCTTACAAGATAAAGCTTTTTTTTGCATATAAATCAAGTGTGTGATGAAGGTGTAAAAATGCAATTTGAATTATTGTGCACTAAAAAAATTTGATAAGATGCATTTATTTTGGCAATAGGATATGAAATCGACGGTGGAAAGGCAAAAATTCCTAAGCTACGTGTAGCCAACTTTTTTTTTTTCTAAATTATTAAAAAATCTCATATCTTTAATATTCATTTTAAATTATGGAGGAATCACTTCAAAATATTTAGGTATGAATATTTTATGAAAAAAAGAAAGGAAATAACTATTCTGTACATTACATTGTAATATATCGTCAGTGATACTGCAATACTGTGTAACCTTTTTTATGAAAATGTTTTACTGATATACTTTTTTTTGTAATTATTACTATTATTACTCTAAATAATGACAGTTTTTCTAATACTCCAGTGGTATTTTTGGTTGATTACAATCGTAAGTAATATGTTAAGAGAACGCTTTTAAGGTTCCACTGCCAAAAAATTTAATCGTCAGTTACAGCGTATTGCAGTATCACCGTCAAAATCATTCTCAAATAATTTGGATTATAATGCGCTTAAGGAAAGCATTTTACTTTTTTTTATTTAAAACTAAAAATAGCCACGGTAAGTACTTGAGTGGAAAAATAACATGCGGTGGCATGATAAAACAAACAAATGATGAGTTGATTGATGTAAAAAAGGCATGCAAACATGAATATCTGAAAAGACGACTTTGGAAAGGGAGTTTTATTATGGTCATTCATAAGTGGTATATCTATTATGTCCTACCGGTAAATACTTGCAGAAAGAAGTGTGAGAGTGCCAGACACCTGTTACCAGTGACTATTTCAGATCATAAGACAGCCAGGCTGCAACCTTGAATTGATGAAAAAAAAAGAAAATAAAATCTAACGATACCTACATCATGAGTCAATTCACTGAACACAACTTATTATTTTATGGTCAGGATAGCCAGTGGCCGAGCCAGTGTGCAAGAACACGAGTAAGAGTTTAATTTTCAAAACAATTTGTTCCCGCTAAGCCTCTATCTGGAGACTTGTTAGCAGGTGGGAAAGAGGGGATATGGAAGAAGGTTATGAAAAATACACCACAACACCCAGAACAATTGAGAATAAAATCTTTGTTGAATATTTTTCTTGCAACCGCCGGGAATCGAACCCGCGACACCAGTTTCACAGTTGGCCGTCTAACCGACTGCGCCACGGCGATTGTCAAACTTAAATGTACGATTGAAGAATGACAGTGTTATCACTTTTCATACGAGCAAATACATTTCAGGATAACAACTTATGAAAATTTAGAATTGTTATAACAGCTAGGTAAAAACCAGTGGAGAAACTGAAGCGTGTTCAGTAAAACGAATACGTGTTTAACAATAATACACCCCATGGTATATTTTTGTTGTCTTAGTCAAAAGTAGTTTATGTACTGCAAGAAACTTTGTTTTCGAAGATTTCAAACACATCTAAATTGTTGATAAAATGGCGGAAAAATTAAAACTAAATACCTATTAAATATTGTATATGGAGATGTATTCAATAAAAAAATACTAAATGAACCGAGAAATCAACAAACAGAGCTTGCACATTTTCTCGAAGCAAAGCAAAATTCATTTCAGAAATTACTTATATCACTTTAGTCAATAAAATAAGGTGCCTTTATTCAGTACAAAAACTAGGAAGATGGATTTCATTTCTTCTTCTTCTAGTGCCTTGCCGGGTCCCCCTGACGTTGGCGATCATTACAGCGAAAGCATATGTATCTGTCCTGCACTAATTTTATATTTCGCAGCTAGGACGACTGCTATTACTGCAGGATTTTATTACATAAGCTTATTATATTTCTTGGAAGATAGAATGGAACTAACAACTCATGCGTGATTCGATGCAAGACCAATTGTAAAAAGAACATTCATGTAATTTGTAGCAAGCAAAATTATTTTAAAAAGCTTTTGAGTAATTGCAAACCTGTTAAGCTAAAGAGCTGTAATTATTAAGTTAGTACGGCATTACCTTATAATATTTCAACCGCCCAAATTTGTCAACTTCTGGAGCTTGGTTTACACGAACTGAGTTAAATCCTGCGGTACTTGCTGACCACACAGACATTACTAAAGAAAAATCTTGATAAAATAAGACAAAAACTTTTCAATCCTGAATTGTAGAAAACCGCAATGTAATTATAAAAGTAAATCTTTACAAGGAGTGTATGCTAGTAAAAAAAATAACGTAAATATTATTCATACCAAAAATAAAAACACTCGCGTCCGTTTATGTCATTTTTTTATAGATGTCAAAATTGCCAGTCAAATCAAAATCCGTCAAATGGTCAAATATCTTGTAAAAAAATATCATGTAAAATTTTCCAGAGACGAAAATTGTGTAGAAATAGAAGCATCAAAAGAATTAGATCCATAGACAAAACTTTGATTAAGTGGTGTGAAAAGATTGTGCAGATATGTCATACAAATAATCGATTATGTAACCGAACTATTATAACTATAAAAATTATAACACTTTTTTAAATTAATACATGCAAGCCTTATCTCCCCATTAAAAAAACAGCTGTTATTTTTAGTTCATCAGGTTTTTTTTATCTTTTGGTTAATATATTTTGTTTTTAGTACAAATTTTAATTAGCAAAACATGTACATTTATTTTTTAATTAAAATATTCCAACAGAGATATAGAACATTTTATATGTCGAAAATAGAAGTCTAGGCATTTACAGGGTGTATGACCGGTCATTTGCTGATTAATCTTATTTTGGTAAACTTGGCTGAAAAAACATTGAGCAAAGATGACTGTTTTTGTAGAAATCTTTCACCGGTAGGTATTTAAGTTGTTTCAATGAGCCCTGCATGGAAACTTGATTTCTTCTTTTTGTATCAGAGGTATCCAATAAAAGCATTGTTTTGTCTTGGATCCCTAGCCATTGTGGTATTCCCGGGAAAGAAAAAATTAACGCGTTAGCAAAAGAAAGCAGTCTATTCCTGGGATCCTGCCTATAGCTTACCCACCACATACCGCACACCGCATCTGAGGACATAAGTCTCCTTGGCGGTGCCCACATACACGGAAAATTTGCTCGTTGTCAAACGAGAAAAGCTGCCCGAAGGAGCTCTCTGAAATCTGGTAGCCTTAGCATCTTTGTGCCGAAAGAAAGTAATCCAGAAGTACATAATATGTACTTCATTGGATTGAGAAGAGGGGGAAGTGAATTCATCACTGACGGGATCCTGCCTATAGTTACTTTTACTACCACTGGGTGATCTCCTCGTTATGATGGAGGAGAAACAACTTTGCGCTTGGCAAAAGAATATTGGGTAGCCCTCCCAAGTCAAGGAAATACATCTTTTACAACTGAAACCAAATGTAACGGAAAAGCGTTGGTTTTTCAGAGTGACTCTAACAAGTTTGAGACATCCTCCATATTGTAGAATGCGTATTGGGCACTGATTAATGGTTCTCACCTATTCAGAGTCCATGTGGGGACTCTGTGATCTGCGAATATCAGCTCGAGGAGGAAGATTTAACCATGTTTTTTTTATGCCCCATAAATGATTGTTATCCTGAGTTCCTATCCAACCTCTCCGATATCAATGTACCATTCCCTACACCTCATATTTTAATGTGTAACTCTAATGTTCTCATCCAATAAACATATGTACACATTCAAAAGTTATGTAAATATCTAGTTAAAAATTGTATCAAGTTGAAAATATGTAATATATCGATATGCATGGTGTACTCATATGTATTTTATGAAAGATTTTCGGGAAACAAGTACTGTTTGTTAGTAGATGGTGTGTAATGAGGAATATAAAAAAATCATTTTAAAAATTTAAACACAGCAGGTTTCTGAAAAAAACTATTAAAGTGGAAAATTTCGAATCACGTTTAAAAATGAAAAAAAGGTGTATAGACAAAATTCTTCTTTTAATAAATAAAAAAACACGTGACGTGTTGCTGATAGTTATTTAATATATATATAATTTAATTTAAATTTTGTATAAAAAATAATTACAACAAATACAAACAATACATTTCGCCGTGCGGTAGCGCTGCTGGACCAATAGCGGGCGGTACTAGGTTGGCCAATCACGTGGCGAGAGAGATAGCGAGCACATTCACCCACTCTATCGGTCTCTCTCGCGCCACGTATAAGGACGCCCCCTCCCGCTACCCGGCCGCAGTTCCCTGCCAATCGCACGGTGATCAACATACAAACATAAATATGAACAATTTTATCTCTATGACACAGTAAATAACATAGTAGGCAGTCAATAATATTTTATTAAATAATATTTATTCTATAGTATATGCTTCAGTATGGCGATGACCACCCCCGAAAGCGACAAATGTTAGTCTTTATTGGGGAGTAGTACCTCGCATACACATACTGAAGTTCCTGATTAAATATATTGAAAGGCCCCAAGAAGGGCCGCCAAGTTGGCATACGCACATATTTGGCATATTTCTGCGTAGCATCACAATGAATGTCTGTTAGAGAATGAAGGCACGGAAGGCCCACGAATTGAAATGCCATTTTCTTCGTGCTGGTAACGGGTCTATTATATGATAATTTCATTTATCACGCAGTTAATTTTCCCCAAATAGTCTTATTTTTCTAAAAATATCCTATTACCTAGACTTTTAAATTTAAAACATTTTAGTAGATATGACGGAAAAAATGATAAGGCACATACAACAAATTGATCACATTATAATTTATTGAGATCTAAATTTACTGTGTTGATGTTCCTGGAACTACGTATTAAGATAACATTGTCTGTTTTCGCAAAAATTTACGTGATTATTTTGCTGAATTCTTATCTTAATTTTACTTAGAAAATAAAAATGTATTTTTATAAAGACAGTGGAGTGCGCAGCATAAAAAACAGCTGTTGTATTTTAAACCTAAAATGTATTTTAGAATGTCTCTTTTTTGGTTTTTCAATCGATAAAGGTTGACTGCAATCTTTAGTTGGTACTTGGTAAACAAGCTTTCCATGTGATAATCTTGGTGTAAAAATGAAAAATAATCTTATTTATTTTAGTTTAAATTAATATTTGCCCATACCAGGGGCCTTATACTTGACTCATTCGTCTTAAAGTCGTATGCGACTTCCGTAATTCGACGAGTGACAGCATTCTTGAACTACCCATACGAATGCAGTCGATTGAAAAACCAATCGACTTTAACTCGACTGCCCCAAAGCACTCGACATTGACAATCGAATGCGACATCGTAACTTCAGCTGCCAAACTTCCTTCTTGTGGAATGCTCGGCATTCGTGTTTTGAATGACGAGTAGATATTTTTGTTGTATTTTTAACTTGGAATTTACAAAACTGATCAATGTTATGTTGATGCGTATCAACAAATGTGCAACATATATAATTGTACCTATTTTTAATTCATTCTCAAATGAAGTTTCACTAGAAACATGATTTCAAAATTATGGTTTCGTTCGTCAATATCGTACGTATTTGAGAATTATCTCATATGAATGTTTTGTACACTTTTAAAATCAATTAAATGAAAATGAACTATTTCTAATAACATGAAGATGTGTTTTTAAATTAATGAAATGAATACGAAATAATTCCAATACATGAAGATGTGTGTCAAAGGCAAATAATAATTATCAATGTTGCAGTGTCTCAGTAAAAAAAAAATCTTTTATTTCTTTCATAATATTCCATACACAAAATATTCAACAGAAGAAGTCTGACAACAAACAATAAAGTTTTATGTGTGGCAGGAGACTAGGAGAGCTATATATAAATACGGATTTGTTAGTATTGTAATTAAATTGTCGGAGGGTTTTCAAGAATAGCATTATGACAAAACAATCGAGATGCCCAATCGACTATTGTCGAGTGGGTGACAAAATGTCACATCTATCCAGCATAAGGCTCCAGCGATAAATAATACATTGAAAATAGATTTGAAAATGTAGACGGTTTCGGTTTAAGAATGTTTAAATTCAATTTATTATTATATAATATCTTAAGTTTGTCCAAATGTTTGTTGAAAAATACTGGATTTCACCTCTAATGTTATCCATCTCTGTTGTAATTTATTATATTAAAAACGGAGCAACGAAGTAAATAATTCAAGAGACAAAATGCTGTTTTTTCAATGAATTCATTGCACGCGGACGTTTAGAAATTTAATTTGGTTTATTTGCCCTTAATGACATATTAAAAGGTACTGTGTTGGAAATAATAATTTACGCTTCTTTTCGTTTTCAAAACACTTTACATATTGTTCATGTTTTTTTATTCAGGGTGCATGAACATTTTTTTCAGGTTTACAGAAATAACACAAACGTTTAAATGATACGTGGGTATCTATATAATGCATTGAAAGAAGATGCAGATAGATATATAAAAGAACGACAAAATATGAAGCAGGAAAATTATAAAAATAAACAAAATATCACATTAATTACATCAAAATATCAATTAGGTGTATCATCATTTTTGCCACGAGACACATTAAAAGATAAAACGGTTTTTCGGCAAGATCATATAATAATACAATTTTCCGTACTCAGCTCTAGACATGGTCGCTGTATTTTTTAGTAGATAAACACACGTTGCTATGGTCACCAAGGCCCCGATTACAATGGGAAGTTATTATTTATCTTCAATTTTATCTACAAAGTAAAATTAAGTTTTATATATGAAAAGCAAGATATACATACAATTTTTTCTTCCAAACGTGTTCACTTATAGTTTACCGACGAAGATACTATAAATATTCATTTAAATATACTCATTTTCGAACACAAATATCGGGTTTTCTTTCTAGACAGTCGAAGATAACTCTGTTAACTTCCCATTGTAATCGGGGCTCAGATGACGTTAATCAATCATCATTGCGATTTTTACCAACATCACATTAACATAGAGCCGCACAGTAATTAACCAATAATACAGACATTATTTATTCATAAATCGACCGGTGTAAGGGGCTAGGTAACTTTTTTGAGGCAAACTCAAATTTCAGTTTAAAATATTTGAGTAACTATGTATAAAATAGGTTTGAATGTTTAATAAGCCTTTAGTGCCTGTTGGTGAACCAAGGAAACATAATGCGTGTAATAAAACTGTTTTTATATACAATTTCCCGTAGCACTGAACTTCCACATTATGGGTTTTGTAAGCACGCACAGTTGAATGATTTTGGTGAAAACTTACCGTTACGCAAATATGTAACGGACTGTACCTACTTATTTATTCACACTAGACACAACTAAGTCGCATTTTTGCTCTTTTAATGGAGTTACAATTTTTAAGCATTCTGGATTTGGAACTTAGTAAAAAAAATAATTATGACATCACATGTGCGACCGCGGGATAAATAAAGATATCACTCGTGAGAGGAAAGGCAGTCTGATTTTTCTTAATCGAAACGTATTTTCGTATTTTCTTCCTGGATTATGGCACAAGAACAGTGATTATTTTGTACACTATAGATTTTCACCATTGTCGTGACTCCTCAGTTTTGCTTTTTTGATCATTTGTTTCTTATGGGAGCTAGGATCATCCACAAACCCGAAAAAGCACTCGTACGTACCACAGTTGTATCCGGCGTCTTCGGACGAACGGTATACAAATAACAACTTTATACTATCACTTTCGATTTTCTTGCATACATCGTTGACTTTTGTTATCAAGAATTGCAGGTATTCTTTGCTGCTTGCAAGAAGCACGGCATCATCAGCATACAGAAGACAGTTGACAGTTATACCACTCATTTTTGCTCCCATTCTTAAATCTTTAACTTCTCTCTATACAGTTATTCATGTATTTGTTAAACAACCATGATGACATTACACATCCCTGTTTAACTTCTTTAGGAATGTTAAACCACGATATGAATGACCCATTCACCTTCACACACGCTGCGCTGTCCTTGTACAGTAACGCAATAGCCCTTGTCAGGTTACCATTCACTCAATACTCCAATAAAACCTTCCGAAATTTTTCTGTGTCCACTGTCCACTTCATCAAATGCCTTTTGTAGATCGACAAATGCGCAGAAAAGTTTTTGGTGTTTAGCCAGAATTTTTTCGTCATATTTCGCATAGCGAATATTTGATCCATACATCCTCTTCCATTCACAAATCCACTTTGTATAGCCCACACTCTATCTTTAGTCACTTTTCTTACTCTATCAATAAGTATTCTGCCAAATATATTTTCAACAACGCTTAAAGGGCTGATTGCTCTATAGTTTCCGCATTCCACCCTAGAGCCTTTTCCCTTGTATAGAGGTATAACAACAGCTCTCCTCCAATCAAGGGGAGTGTATTCCTCATCTAACAAAGGTTAAAAAGCTTATGAAGCCATACAAAAAATATTTTTCCACCCGCCTTTATAAACTCTGTGACAGTGTTATCATAACTTTGAGCTTTCCCATTCTTCATATACATAACAGCATTTTTTTTTTTTCATGCTTATCTCTTTCGCATCGTCACCTGCATTTATGTTTACTTGAGAAGGTGGTACACTGGGTATTATTTCCTGTGAGCGTTTCGTACACCTCCTCAAAATATTTCTTCCATCTCGTTTTAATTCCACTATCATTCGTCGCCATTTTTCTATCGTTTCCTATTACTACTGTAATACATCCGCTATCTTGACTTTTTTGGGAATTTATAACCACTTTCCAGAATATTTTGATCTTTTCTTGGAATTTTTTTGTCATTTTTATTCCCTCACTTTCATTCAGTAATTTCTTTCTTTCACACACCCTGTTTTGCTCTCTTCTTACATTCGCGCTCAGCTGGCTGGGCTGGGCGTGAAATATAGTTCCTCTCCAACCGTAGCTTATAATCTTATAATAAATTTAAAAATAAGTTGTTATATGTTAGAAAACAATGAGTTAATGTTTATAAGTCGTTAGTGTGTAGTAGTGTAGTCATGTTTAGACAAACAGTGGAAAAAGAAGACTATTTATTTAATAGCATTGTTTTATACTTTATTCTTAACAAAATATGTGACAAATAGTGAACAATGGAAACTTTAAAAAATAGTGCGCCTGTAACCTTAAAATCATTGGTTGGTTGGAAGAAATTGCCATTTGGCAATAAGCCCGCCAATGTACAAATAATCATTATGTACAAAAAGTTAAATAAATAAATAACCTTAAAATCATAAAAAAAATTCTAATCCATTAAAACCGTTTAAGAATGCATAAGTTTTTGACGCGAAAGTACCTAAATGTTGCTATTTGGAACACTACACCCATAATTAATAAATTACAACAGTGCTACTAAAAGTGAACTGACATTTATTGATAAATACATAATATTTCAAATATCTGCCTTCTAATAACGTACAGAATGATAAATCAAACCGCTCATACACGCATTTGTGTAATATTCATGTAAAAAAGTGAATTGAACAGGAATGTTGCGTCTCATAAAATGAAATAATACGGACCAAAATGGACACCAAGTCGTTGGAACAATAGGCATAATCCCCCAGTCTACACACGTGCGTTTCCGGAAATTCTCCAGCAGCCAGTGGGTCACATGGTGACGGTATCTACCTACTGTCTACAAAAGATTCTCTTAGGACATCTATCTCCCTTTGTTAACCATGGAATTGATACAGTGTTTTATTTATTTAGTTTTTTATTGCTTACTTCTTGGCATGAACACTTGACAAGCTTACTACTATGCTCTATTTTTTATAAATTTATTGATATCATTCTAATTTTTCTAGAATTCCACTCGTCCATGCGCTTTGTAGCTGCACGATGATTGGTTATCTAGCTTTCATATATCAACTTTAAAATACCTAAATTTTGTAAATGGGGTCTATAATTCCAATCGTCTATGCGCTTAGTAGCTGCAACACGTGTTGTAATCTTACTCCTTTTTATTATTCATATTATTATTTTTTTTAGTATCATCAATACACTAAATTTATTTGTCAATTTTTAAAATGTGTAAATGGGGGCTAAATTTCTAACTGTCTATGCGCTCTGTAGCTGCACGACGTCCTGTAATCTAGCTCCTATCTGTTAAAATTTTTGATTGATCATTATTGAAAACGAGGAACTAAAATCCCAACCGTCCATGCGCTCTGTAGCTGCAAGACGTACAGGGATATTTATTAATTGTACAGCGCCCTTGAGGTGATTTTCACAAAAATGGCGCTATATTAATTTTCCAATTATATTCAATATATACACTTTTTAATGCGGCATACTTACTGGCATCCGTTTGACTTATTGTTAATAAGCCTAACCACGCTTTCTTCTTTTCTTGAACGAGCTTTTTTATTTCATCATCCCACCTCGCATCACCTTTCTTTCTTCCTTGTTTTGCCACACCGCATACTTCCGTTGCGATCACTCTACGATTGATTGCGCTTTCAAATTATCGATAAAAGAACCGACACAGAAAATTTCAGAAAACGAACCAGCCGAGCGAAACGTCAATTTTGTCGATTTTAGTAGGGAAAAATCAGTCCGACTCGCAGTTGTCTTTTTCACACAGAATCGGGAGGCATTTACGAGAGAGAGACATTGAAAGCCCCCCCACCCACTTGCCCGGGGCTGATTTAAAGGTCTGGTGGCCTCTTTTCTGATCCACACATTCCAAAAATAATAGATTTTTTTATCTTTCATGAACGGCAATCTTTTTTTTTCATTTTTTTTTTTTTTTTAGAATTTACATTTACTGCTTTCAATTGCGAGAAAGAGACAGAAAATAATGTTCAAACACATATTCATCAACATTTTTAGACACCGTCTATCCTCTTAAGTTGTCATTCGTTAGGCCATGATTAGCCAACTAATCGCCCAATGCAATTCGAAATGTGTTTTTTTTGCATTCGTAGGTAGGAAGGTACATCTTAGAACAGTTAGTCGTAAACCTACTAAGGTATACCATACTGATAGGGAAATGTTCGTAACATGTCAAGAGATTTTATATAAAAAAATAGGTTTCTCTAAACCTCTTAATTCCTTAAATAACATGTAGGTAAAAAATGTGTTCGTTATTTAAATAATGATTACGGTAAGCAATAAAAATCGATGTATTATTATCATGTAGTTTTAAGGTACAACCAATCGTTGCTCGTTGTTTTTGGTTGTCAAAATTATGACTTTTACGTCTTTTTAATGACAAACTACAAGTAAAACTTATACACGCATGTAAATCAAAGAATTGTAGAAAAGTGGATGTTTAAAAATAGGTAGAATGATCTATGTTGCATAGCGTACAAACTTATTACTTTAACCAGCCAATAGCAGGTATAATGTGCATTGACTTCTGCATTCCATTCTTAATAATGCTTTTCGTCCGTGTTGCAATTATTTGTATACATATAAACTCTCTAAGGAGAATTGTCCAGTACCTACTTGTCTATGTACATTTTTTTATACACCTCTACGCGTTTGTGAGTGATTTTGAAAATATTGAACCTATTACAGGTGTAGATTGATTAGTGTGTAATAATAGTAGGTAAGTGTAGGTATATAGCGATTGCATTACAAACATGGAAATAAGAAGACAAAATTCAGAAAAATTTAGTGCAAATCGCACAAATGGTAAATAATAAGTAATGATAAGAAAAAATTCCACGCCACTTGATAATGTTGATTAAGATATTTTCCTGATAAAGATTTACCTACGGGTATATTAATCAAAGCAGGTGAAAAGGAAATTAAACAGCAACTTGTATCTACATATCAATAACGTCAGTTATCGCAAGTGTTGAACTACAATGGACAGCAAAATCCTCTTCCTGTTTCTGACGTTATTTAGCCTGGGGATGGCAAATATCCCGAAGAACATAATTGACGGACCAGTGCAATGCCCCGAAGGACAGAAGCCAGATGCCAACGGACACTGCCAGGATATATGGGGACGTGGTGTTCCTCCAAGTGGGAGAAACATCATCCAGGTTCCTCCAAACTGTCCCGTATGTCAAAAACCTGACGGCAATGGCGTTTGCAGAGTCATCTTCGGGTGTGGATCTTTGTTAAGGCGGCTTCAACCACACCTGAGTGTCAAGTAATGTGACAACAATACCGACATTGTTACCTGCTGAAATGTGTACCTATTTAATTTATAAGATTCTTTGATATTTTATCAATTTTCTTCTATATGTGCAATGTACATGTAATATTTTTCGTATTTTTTTATTGAATATTATTTTCAAATGCTGTAAAAATTGTATCAATTTTATATATCTAACAGAAGAGTTAAATTAATGATCTGCTTTATACAAAAACAAACATTGTCAGCTATTCGTAAATAAATATATTTTGTATCAAAATTATTCGCGTTTATATCAAGATAAATCCTGAATATTAAACATTGACAAATTAATGTACCCACTAATATAGGTATGTATGCACATCATTATATTATAATCTTATCTTTTGGATATTTAAGTGTCATAAATATGCGTTTTTTTAAACAACAATAATTCGTATAATTCTCACCTGCGAAAATTCGTAGAGAAAGAGAAGGAAATAATATTCTTTTGATATTACAACAAAAAATAAGTATTCAATTGAATCCAGATGTTTTTTTCGGAGGTTAGTCACTAATTTCACAATAACGTGAAAATCTACTTACCTGCATATTTGGCAGCTGGATTCAGCGTCGCCCTTGGCAAGATTTAAATTTTGCGCCCCCCTAGACTTATTTTCTAGGAAGAGAACGATAAAAGAAGTCTGTGGGTCTGCAAAGTGTGCCCCCCTGAGGGTTGCGCCCATGGCAGTCGACCGCCCGTCCAGTCCCTGGATGGATCTTGTTTTTACTGAACTAAACACAAAGAACTCATACAAGTCACCTGAATTTATTTATTGAATTAGAATGAAAAATAATATTTTTTTTAAAAAACCACATATTTTACATATATGCACACACTAATGTAAATGAACAAATTACAACGGGGATGGAGAATACCTTAAATAAGGGATTATGGAAGTCTAGGCATTTACAGGGCTTATGACCTGTCATTGGCTGGTTTAAGTGGCCACTTTACACACTGTGTAACATTCACCATTTTGCCTATGTTTGAACATCCATATTTCTTCAATTCTTCCATTTGTTGATTTTAGTGAAGTTAAAGAGCTGAAACCTTTATTGTTGTGAAGAGATTCATCTGACTGAATTATTTCACATACTAGGCAACGCCTGAAAACAATTTTCCAATTTTTAAACTTCTTCTTGGACCAGTTGGTTTCATTACAATATTTGAGTTTGTCCATATGTTTGTAGACAAAAGACTGGATTTCACCCCCTCGGGAGTCATTAAGATTAACAAATTACAACAGGGATGGAGAATACCTTAAATAATGTAAATGATTTTTTAAATTAAAAAACAATATAACCTGTGTTAAATAAACTGATTAATAATGTAGCTCAGTGATACAATTAAATTATTATACATATTAGTATAAAAAGGCATTTTGTGTACATTTCTTAAATCTGCCGTCAAAAATGTCAATCTCCAAGCTTTCAAAACAATTGTATAATACCTAATACCAATTAAGTAATGAAGAAACGTTTTCACTTACTAAATCCATATTCGCTCGCTAGTTGAAGCATATGGTGTCCACAAAGCCTCTTCAGGCCTCTCTGTCTGCAATTCTCGGTCAGAACTGTATCTCTCAACTGTTATTTAAGGTGTCATTATGCATATAAGCATGGTATCGGCTGGCTTTACCGGATGTTGATACGTCCTTTGTCCGACCGATCCTATTGAGGTTAGTGAAGCTGCATCCGCAAAGGATAGGTCGCTGGCGTTGGCCTAAGGGTTATTTTGAAGTATGTACAGAGGTTTGCAATAATCTTTCAATTAGGTTCATTGCCTTCGATTATTTGATAAGCCTATGGTAATGTGTTAGTGCCTGTCTTCTTCTTCTTCTTAGTTTTTTTGGCTTTTTTCACCCCTAACTGGGGTGTTCTAGCCAGTGTCAAGTTTGAGATATCTTATTGAAATATTTACACATGTGTTAGTACTATACATACAAGTTAGTGTGTTAGTATTTATATTACATACACTTTACATACTATATAACTTATTTACAACTTAATTCCATTTATAACTACATATTTGCATAAATTTTTTAATATCTATTTATTGGGTGGGGACAAGAGAGTTAAAATATTAGTGGGGAATGGGACGCTGATTTTGGAGAGGTCAGATAGGAACTCAGGATAACAATCATTAATGGGGCATCCAAAGAAAACATGATTCAGATCTTCCTCCTCAAGCTGACATTCGCACATGGCAGAGTCCCGGACATTGATTTTAAACAAATGAGAACTATTGCAACAATGTCCAATGCGCATTCTGTATATAGAAGATGTCTCAAATTTGTTCAGAATCACTTTGGAGAACCACGGCTTTTCTGTTACATTTGGTTTCAATTGGAAAAGGTGTCTTCCCTTAGCTTGGGAGGAGGCTACCCAATATTCTTGCCATGTGTGAAGTTGCCTTTCCTTTGTCATAACGAGGAGATCACCTAGTAGTAGAAATTTACTATAGGCAGGATCCCCGGAATGGACCGCCTCCTTTGCCAACTCGTCCACCCTCTCGTTGCCGGGAATACCACAATGTTAGTGCCTGTCGGTGAACTTAGTAAGCACACAACATTTTTTCTTTTGTAAAAAACGCATATTAGAATGATTTATTTGGAAACTTTTTGTTTGAATTTGAATGGATTGCACTTTAATATTAAGCCGGAGGGTTTTTTGTATATCACGCAAGTGTAGGCAGGGTCAGACTTGCCAAATGGGCTAAATAGGCAAATGCGGGGGCGCGAGGTCCCGGAGGCGGAGCGCGAAGGGAGCAACGATAGTTGTTGGACAACGGGTGCGGTGCGATGGCGGGTAAGAATATTCACTTGGCGCGTTCAGACGAGATGGCGTCTCGCGTCTTGCAGGATTAATATCTTAAATCTTATTTTTGTTGCATTATTTCAATGTTTATTGAATGGAATTGTTTCGATGGCTCATATTTTTATTTGGTGAGCGTAAAGAAAACAAACGGGAGCGCTAGTTTTAATTAGACTAAGGGCGGCTCAGCCTTTAAATCAGGCCCTAAGTGTGATGTTCAATAAAAAAAATTGTTATGTTTTCTTTCGTGTTTTTAATTTTGTCATTTTGGGATATTTGGGATAGATTTTTAGTTTGCTGAAACTTATCAAGTACCTACTGGACATACCTACATACATCGTATTATCATTATTTTTTCATTCTAACATGTACAAATTCCAGATGAGTGACAAGTGACGTCATAACCAACACAAAAAAATATTACAGGTAAGCTCTGACAAACAGAGATTGTTACAAAACGCGCATTGTAATTTATTCAGACTTAAAAGCAGAAATTTTTAGATTACTGTCTCATTTATCAGTTTTATGTAATATTGATTACACAAACTAAATAAACTTTTAGGAAACATTTAAAACTTAAATTCGTCAAAAGCAATGCGGCAGTTGCAACAACACAATGTTATTTCAATAATCATTCTTTGCTTATCCGCACCGCATTGTCATAGAGTTTTCCCGGTTCTTCCATTGTCCTGGGGAATTTATCAGCCGGGCAGAAAAGAGTTCTCGTACATTCTTCCTGGATTATAGCACTAGACTCTAGAGCAATGTTTTTTTACACACTATGATACCTATTTACAATTGACGTGTCTCGAATCCCGACGATTACTTTCAACTTTTTTATTTAAAAAAGATGGGATAAAACAAAGCAACGTGTGCTAAAAAAGGAAAGAAATACGGCATTGAAAGAAATTCAAGCTCCGATCTAGTTAGAATATCAACAATGTTAGAGTATGTCCAAATGCTTGCAGACTGACTGGATTTCCTCCCTAGGGAATAGTTCATATTTAAATTTATTGCAACAGAGAAAGAAAACATTATTGAGAAGGGAATATGTAAGTCTAGGCATTTACAGGGTTTGTGACCTGTCATTGGCTGGTTTAAGTGGCCACTTTATACCCTGTGTAACATTCACCATTTCGACCATGCTTAAACATCCAAATTTCCTCAACTCAGGCAACGCCTGAAAACAATTTTTCAATTTTATACTTCTTCTAGTAGGTGATTTGGTTCAGCCGGATGAATCTCACTCACATAATAAAGGTTTCAGCTTCTTTACTTCACAAAAGTCAACAGATAGAAGAGTTGAGGAAATGTGGATGTTTAAACATGGGCAGAATTGTGAATGTTACACAGTGTGTAAAGTGGCCACTTAAACCAGACAATGACAGGTAATAAGCCCTGTAAATGCCCAGACTTCCATATTCCCTTCTCAATAATGTTTTCCCTCTCTGTTGCAATAAATTTAAATAGTTGGAATATGTTTGTTTTCATTTTGATCGAAAGAATGAAAATACATACGATTTTTATTTGAAAATGATGTCTGACAAATTAATATCTTCTGACATTGTTACTCAACAGTCAATTTTTCTAACAAATACTGACTTATTTCCGAAATGGATCGTGTTATATTGGCTTCCAAGTACTGGGTAACATAAAAAATCTTCTTTTTTGTCTCAGAAATGCCTTTTGAGGTTTGCCTCATCTCGAGTTTGCCTCTAAATACAGGCATACGTATCCAATTCTTGAAAGGGGTCCTCAGAATTCCAATATTTGGGTAAATCATAAAAAAGCAATTTTTTTTTTTTTAATGTAAGTAGATAAAGAAGGTAGGAGTAGGTGTAAGTTTCTACAGTGCTTTCGAACGTTTAATAACTATAAAATGTGTTAATATTAGTATATAACCGCTTACTGACTTTTTTATGTCTACCGGTTTCGAGACGTACACGTCTCTTCATCAGGACACTCACCACGCCAACATGCAAATACTAAAATACACTCTCACCTTTACCATCACCGTAGTATACAAAGTATTTACGAAAAAATGTACACGCAGAGTTAAAGGGGATGCAAACACCACCATGTCCGAACATGCACTAAAGTTAGGTTAATAATATTTAGCTACATGTTGCAGAAAGTTTTGTTGAATACATACTCATATATAAGGTTATTAAAAGCAAACTTCTCTCCACCAAAAACGGAAAATTAGTTTAGTAAATTGATGCCAAAATAAAATATACATAAAAAACTACCTAAATAATAGTGTAATTCAAAACCGATTCTAGATCTCGCGAAAACAGATTTCAATTATACTACTTGACACCGCAAAATAAGCATTCTCCATTGTGTTGGTGAAGCATTATTAGAAATCTCTTTCAAAGTCTTTCCCAAATACAGGTGTTCTTTAAACCCTGTCACATCCGAAACCACGATGATCAGTACGACCAAAAGACATATTGGCACATTAAATAAATTTTTAGAACGAATAAAATTTACAAAAATAAAATATTTACAAATGGTTTCTTACTTCTGCAAGGGAGAAGCGAGGAGAGGGGGGGGAGTCTGATACACCGTCAATCACATGTCCACGCCCCCCTCACTTCTCCCCAGCAAAAGTAAGTACGCATTTGTTTTTTAAATCGGGTTGTGGTCCTGTGGCTAGTGTCTCGGACTCACGGACCGAAGGTCCGTGGTTCGAATACCACTCTACTCCAACTCGATTCCATTTTCCTCAAAATTAAATATTTGGGTAAATCATAAGAACACAAATATTTCTTTTAAAAAATATATATATTTATTTTTTTTTAAAAAATCTGCGTTCTAAATATTGTTTTGAATATGCTAATATGTCTTCTTGCCCATACTGATCATCGTGGTTTCGGATGTGACTGGGTTTAAAGAACACCCTGTATATCAGTAACTCCTTCAATTGAGATTTCTAAGTTTGCTTTTAATACCATCATACACAGTATTGTGCGAATAAATGGAATAAAATTCTTTATAATCATAAAATACGTTTTTTATTAATATTTTTAGTTACCAGCTACGTACAATCATAAAATATTTTTTATTTAATAGGATGTATGTCTTCCTTTTGCTTTTATAACAGCCTGAACACGTTTTGGCATGGAATCAATTATACTTTTCGGCAATTTTCTTTTATTCTGTTATCTCGAAACCACATATGAATAATAGCTTCTATCATCTTTATCTTGGTGGTGCAGTCTAATTTTTGTATCCTAGATTTTCAAATCGCCCACAATTTTTTTATGTGGTCAAGGTCAGGTGAATTTCCAGGCAAGTCTAAAAGAGTTATCTTTTTATCATTGAAATACTTAAGTATAAACTTCGATACGTGACAAGAAGCTGAGTCCTGTTGAAATACAGCCCCACCATTAGGACAACATTTAGTCAGTTCTGTACTCAAGTGCTGCTCCAATAGAGCTTTATATTTTAGGCTTTTCATCATTTCTTCTATAAGTATCAAAGATCCGGTCCCCATAAACGAAAAGCAGCCCCAAAACATATTTTTCACAGGATATTTCACCGTTTAGTCAATATGAGCCACAGTAAGTTTTTCATCCTCACTTTTCTAACAAATTTTGTGCGATATCCCTGCACGAGAAAGTGGGTCTCATCTGAAAACCGCACCTTCCTCTAATCTTCTACAGTCCATTTGGTATATTTTCTATTATAAATGAGCCTTTGCTTCATCATACGTGCCATCAGGAATTGTTTCTTCTGTTGCTTTTCTTCCAGATTCAATGAGTCTTCTTCGTACTGTTGAGTCATGTATCATCACCCCAGTGGCTTCCAAATCTCGTTGAAGTTAACATGTTTTTCTAGGGTTTAACTTACTATTTCTGATTAAAGATATTTCATCTCGGACACTAGTTTTCTGGTTTCTTCAACATTTTCCAATTCTCCTTGCTTCAACTGACCCTGTTTCTCTTTTCTGCTTAATAATCTTGCTGACTGCTTCCTGACTCACAAAACATTCATTTGCAATCTCCTTCTGAGTCATTGATGTATTTTCACTTAAGGATATAATCTTTTTCCTTTTCCTCGGCGTGATATCCATGATTTAAACCAACTCAAAAACATTGTTTAATACACAAGCAATTTATATTAGTCCTTTATTGAGAAAATGTAAAAAATAACAACAGATAGTACACTAACAAACACCAATATGAGCTGCCAAAGGATTAATGAACTGTAAGTCATAAATTTTGGCGCTAAACAGTGTTGCTATACGTAAAAAATGACCAAAATGACTCTCATTCTATTAATTCGCACAATACTGTATATAATCAGCAAGAATAAGCTATTTTTATAATATGTGGGTATTTAATTGTATTAAAAAAAAGTTCCTTCAATAGGTAAAAACTGAACATGGATTATCAACAGTAATAAAATTAATGCACTAATCTGTAAGATAAGTAACCTGTTGTAATGTAAATTTGATGCTCTGATAAGGTATCTCAAGTTATTTGGAAGCAGTTATCCCCATAGCCGCGCCATAAATAAATTAATAAAAAATATTATTTACACTAGTAGAAGGTATTAGGTGGCCTGCGTGGTGTAGTGGTCAAGACGCTTGACTCACGCACGGAAGGTTCCGGGTTCGATTCCCGGTGAGAACACAAAAAAATAAAATGTTATTTTTCTCAAGCCTGGGTGCTCTGTGATGTAATTCACCACTGTAATTAGGCCTCCTGGCCTGTTGTGGTGCAAAAAAAAATGTAAAAAAGAAAAAAAAAAAATTTACCAAACGAATAATTTCTTTAAATAACTGTTACTTTCTAAAAAAATATTCAGTCTTGAATTGATCCCAATCGGTCCAACGATTGTCTAATGGATATATTGTAGTTGTAGTTTTTGTTCATTTTTTGAGACCATGTCTTCAACTCATCGCTTTTTTATTAAAAAATATAATCGTTTTTGTATTAATAGTGAAAATTTCGTAAAATTCAAGAAACCGATTTATAGGGATGTTATTTTTTTTTTATTTATTTACACTTTATGGAGATAAAGGGCGGGCATATTGCTTTAAGGCAATTTCTTCGTACCAACCCAAACCGTCAAGTTTGAGAAAATTACAAGTACTCGTGTATGGACAATTATGGAAATTTAACAGATGGAAGAGTTGAGGAAATGCGGATGTTCAAACATGGGCAGAATGGTGAATGTTACACAGTGTGTAAAGTGGCCACTTAAACCAGCCAATGACAGGTCATACGCCCTGTAGATGCCTAGACTTCCATATTTCCTTCTTAAAAATGTTTTCCTTCTCTGTTGAAATAAATTTAATATGAATAACTCCCTAGGGAGGAAATCCAGCCAGTCTGCAAGCATTTGGACATACTCAAACATTGTTACTTCATGATATTTAATAATTTGGTCCGACAGAATGATAATTTGGCCTAGGAGAGGTTTTCCATGCCCGGTTTAGAGCAATGGTTATAGCGAATACGCGTATAATATTTGTATGAAGTTTTATCCGTAGCACGTTTGGTACAGTGTATTACCGACTTGGATACTATTATGTGTGGTAATATAATTTATTATTATATTGACTTAAATTTTAGAGAACGTTGTGTTTGCATTATTTTAAAATCTAAAACATTTAAGTTTGTTGGTGTAAACTATTGGAGGAAGTTCATTGTAATTTATTATAGAATGAGCCTATTCCAATCATTTTCTCACGGGAAATTCGATGAACCTTAGTTTTTCTAATATTATGTTGGATTTAATCCTTTGAGTTTTTAATCGAGATTCGGATAAGGCTTGTAAGTAAATTGGTACTGCAATAATAAATTAATCTTGTTTAATATAAAACTTACACAACTAGACAGTAGACGCTCTCTTAACCGGCGCCGCTTTTACCGTCCCGGCGCGTTAACCGGCCTCTTCTAGGAACGCCTCTTTTGGAGTGATGTGCGGCCTTTTTCCTGTACATATTTTTTACAGTTTGTGAAATGTTGATTTTTAATGTTTCTAATACATAATAAAAGTTCTTAGTGTTTTGAAAAAAATGCGTTTTTTTTTCTTCCTTGGGTTTTTTTTTGTGTTTTTCACTACCTTCTCTTTAACCGGCTTTTTCGTTACCCTGCCCTGGGTTGGTATTCCAAACGCTCTCGTGGCCGTATTATCTCGAGTATTTACATACAAAATACGAGAGAAAAACTGTTATCTCGTGCCACGAGAGTGGTTCAGAATAGCACCCCTGGGTCGGTCCCGTCAAGGCCGGTTAAGCTAGGGTTTCCTAGGAGAGTGGTGCCCGTATTTTAACGGCCGTAGTGAACGGTGATGCAGAGGACAGCCGTCGTAACGTCGACTAGAGAGTGGTTTCCTAGGGAAACGGTGTTAAATGGTGCTGATAACACCGTTTTCCTAGGAAACCACACTCTAGTCACCGTTACGACGGCTGTCCACTGCATCACCGTTCACTACGGCCGTTAAAATACGGGCACCGCTGTCCTAGGAAACCCTAGCTTTAAGACAGCTTCTACTGTATATATTTTATGTCATCTAGAATAGCAGTGAAGATGATTAATAAATATATATATTATAACACTAATTTTAAATTAGTAAGTATATCAAAAGGTATTAATTTACATTATAAAACAAACAAAAAATACGCATAGCCATAACTTACTGTGTTGTATTAAATTTTGAGAGGGATTGAGGGATACGGTTTTATATGGGTCAGCTGAAATAAACTCAGATGATAAATTGCTTTCATTGGTGCCCTTGTTTTCATCTCTAATAGGAATGTTGATAGTAAAATATAAATATGACCTAAATTGATCTAAATCAAGCTCCCTCAATATTAAATGACCGACACCTACCTCTACCTAGGTCACATAATAGATACGATCCTTGGATATTATTACGAATTGAGATAGGTATACAGAAACGAAAACAGAGACGGGGAAAGATACGCAAGAGACGCGAATGACGCGCAAGTCTAGGCATTTATAGAGCTTAAGATCGCTATTCTTCCAAGCAACCATGTTTATTTCAGGGAAACGATTACAGTCTTGTGGGAAGTTCATTTATGTTGGTAGAATGTTTCTATGAAACCTATGTATCTGAAAAAAACACTTCTCTTTTTATTTATCTTATCTTATTACCTCTTATCCGAACCTGACGCTGCACAGGACACCGCACCGATAAAATAAATGCAGCGTTTCTCGGTAATCTGCTATAAGAGCGTAAGGTGTTCAGTCTTACGCTTCTGGTGCCAGTGCGTCACTAGTACAGTGATTACTGCAGTGAAACCAGTCCCCACGCATACCCGGAAACTGTTAGATAAAGACCGCGGGTCGTCCTATCGGTTTTACTCAAAATAAAAATAAACGAGTGAGATTTTTTATTATTTATTTCGTATACCTCGATTTAATTAAATTGAACCGTACTGTTTGCAAGGTGAGTTTGTAAATAATCCGGAGGGCCCTGGTCGGATATTGTCATTCTTCCTCGTGATCATAATATTTGTAATATTACATTTTAAACCCATCTTATAAACAAATATTTCATATCGATCTTCCCAGGAATCGAACCCGGTACCTCGATAATGGTTAGCGTTCGCGCCAACCCCTAGACCACAAGGCGAACTTATCTCCACTCAATTTCCTTCTTCAGGATTTTTATCTGAGATTAGCCATCGAGTCAAAATCGCTCGTGCACGGACATGTTAATATATAACCAGAAGGTTCTGTTTAACACACAGAACTGTCTTCATCGACCCGGACACGGACATGCCTTTAAAATATAATACATTACATTAACTTGTGCAAAATATCTAAACTTTTTAATAGCTCGTACAAACTAAAATATCATTGGTACTGCGTATTGCATATGTAGTTCTTCGGTGTCTAAGAAAAACTGTTCGGTATCGGTTTATATCAGTTTCATGAATGTTTTTTTTTAAAACAAAATAATTCAAACATTAAAATTGATAAAAAGTTGTTTTTTTTATTTTAGGTATAGGTACTTATAGGTTATAGGTATAGTCATTACGAACTAAGAACAGATAAACGACGACATTTTGTTAGCAATGTAAGCACTTAATCATAGCCGGTAGGATACGATCATCAACAGCGAATCTAACAATAATGATCTCATTTATATCAAGATTGACATGTTAGTTGAAACATTTCCTTTTGTATCTCAGATGTAGTCAGCAGTCAGCACACAGGTATAGGCAGTCGGCAGTAAGTACCTACTAGGAACATAGTAGATTTTATATACAATATAATATAATACTCGTATATACAGTTCATGCCATGTGTTAAGTAAATAACAGCATTTATCGATACTATTCCTAGCCGATTACCTTTCGTTCCCATCCTTCCTTTGACCCATCCTTATGGTATCTACCTAACATCAAGATAAAAGAAATTTAGAAGATTCAGATTTAGAACAAAAACCAAACAACTTTTTTGACTTCACATAAAATCGGATAATAGTGGTTGGAATCGTCGCGCGTCGTGGAAGACATTGTTATATTTTATAGTTCATTTTGTCATCCAGTACCAGAAATTGAAGAACATTCAGATCATATTAAAGGTAGGTATCCATTCCATGTTCCTATCCTTTCTTAAATACTTCCAAATCACAAAACTGAATGGAATTAGTTTTTCATTTACTGTCCGCTTTTTCGTTAACACCATGCTTGGGTGGTATTATCTAGGTTACTTGATTTTTTCTCAAGTGTCTTATCTTATATGCTAAAGAGTTTATAAATATACAATATATAAGAAATTCACGGCATCTTGTTCGTAAAATGGCGTCATAATATTTATCACACACTCTAAAATATTTTGTTTTTCTCGGTGTGAAAATGACAAAAAATAATTAAAGGATCAGTGCAACATCGGTCATTCAGTAGTCATGCCGCTACTGTAATTATTAGTAATATTATTGCCAAAATGTTGTACTGAAAATTCGTAATCCACACACGATTTTGATATAATAACACAACTGGTTTCAGGTATCCTGATAACCCATCCTCTAAAGTCTAAACCAAAGGACGGAATACAGAATAGTAATTAGTTACTGATATGGTTGGATGGAGGGGGTAAGGCATGGTGGGTTTGGCCGTTTTCACACATGCCACGCAAATCCATACGACCCGATATTTTACCGTGCTTATCCTGCAAACGCATACAAAATCTGTTACCTTTTCACACGCGTTGTAAAATGAAGACGACCCGGTCTGCCAGACAAAAATCTGCCAAAATCTGTTGGGGTGTGCTTAATCGCAAACGATTATTATCAATATTAATAGTTCGAATAACCGAATCAGATGATTCCCGTAATCGACTTTTTATTTATGGATAATGCGTTTTTTTTTCAAAATACTTATGAAGTATGAAGAATGAAAGAAAAAATATTAATAAAAAATAAATAATATAAATATGCCTATTCTTATAATGCATTATTGTATAAACTAACTAAAAAAAATACATAAAAACTTATGTATTGGACTCGTAATATTATTATTATCGTGAAAACTATTTTTTGGTCATTTCTCTTTAGAAAAAGGTGTTTTTTAATTAGATATTTTTTCTAATGTTTTTTGTTGTTATTATTTATTATTATTATTATTTATTGTAAATATTATAGCAGGGGTGAAGAGTTTTGGAATGCAATATTATTAATTAAAGTTTTGTCATAAAATAACTGAAAATTCGTGTTTACGAGGAAACGCCATAATATATTATAGTCAAACGCCATGGAGTATGTTAAATTGTTTTCCGTCATTTTCACAAAAATAATGCACATTGATTCAATTAGATATTTACGGATTATTGTATTTGATTTGTGAAGATAACAATATTTTTTTAATTTAATGCATGCGGAATATGAAAATAAAAGAAATGTTGCAAGAAAGTGAATGTACATTTTTTGCAATAGTAATGTCAAGTAGTAAAATTAAACGAACATTAAGAAAAATTGCATAATGTGAATAAAGAGAGAAAAAATGAATAAATAAAAATCAAAAGCAGAATTATATATATATTTTTTAATGTTGTAAAAAATAGCAAAACATAACAAACAATGTATAAAAATAACTGTCGATTTAGGTGAATATGGCAAAAAGAGAAAAGTATTAAAAATTAATTTAATGTATAAAAAATGGAAGAATATGCAAAAATACCTTTTATGGTTTTTACTCTGTTAGGGTGAAGTCTAGTTTGATGTTTACGACCGCTTAGTTAAAAGGGGTGAGTTTCTTATCCTCATTACTATTTAGTGGTTGGAATAGTGGCTAGAGGCTAGGTATGTTCCTAAAATAGTGCCTACAGAGAGTGCTCTTTATGCAGCGAGGATAAATAAAACGATATTATGTGCATTGTACATTACGTATCGAGTAGGAACGTGTCAATAAATTTTAATCTACATGTAAGCACACATTCCACAGTTCTCGGAAATCAATATCACTGATAATACTTTATTTATATTGGTATTTCCCACAGTTCAGCTCTTTTGAATATGGGGCTAATTTTGTTTTCAATCTTAAGTTAAGATCAGATTTATAAAATACACACGTCATGTTATTTATTGACATTCCTTTAATTTATAATTTCGTCAGCTCCGAGGTGATTAGATATTGACATAACGAGGTGTTATCTGACGTCGGTAAACATAACTTATTTGACTTCTTTGAACTAAAGGTAAACAAACGACAAACTCATTATTCAATAGAGCGAGAACTATCGGTGTAGGTAGGCATAGGGGGGAGGTAAGTGGCTTACTGGTTACTGGTTAGTGGGTGCGGGGAATCGAGTGCAAGGGGGGGCGGCGAGCAGACGGAGAAGGAGGCAGTCGGCCTCAGTTGCGCGTCACTCGCTTCTCGTGCCTTCTGTCCGTTCTGTGTATCTGTATTCCACAGTCGGAGTCGCTAACGAGACAATTGCCGCAGCGGCCCTATTATTCCATTAATCATATTTGTGTCGAACCGTGCGTGTCTCGCGGAGCCACGTCGGTCAGTAGAGCGCGAGTGATGAAGTCGTTCAGTGTTGTACTGGTGGTCCTGGTGGCATGCCTGCTGCTGGCGGAGGTCGAGCCCCGCAAGACGCGAGGGGGCGGCTCCCGCGGGGGCAGCAAGGGCTCGCGGGGCTCCAGCAGGCGCCAGCCGCAGCCCCAGCAGCCCTCCGGCTCGGGGCAGAGCCTCAGCCACACGGGGCTCTCCAGTCTCAGCTACGCGGGCTACAATAGTCCTCCCGCCAAGAAGCCCCAACCGTCCGCCCCGCAGCCGGCCAAGAAGTCGGACCAACCCATCGGGTGGAACGTTAATAAGGACACGGCCGTCAAGAAAGAAGTGGCCGGAAATTCTCAGAGCTATCCTTCTAATAGCCAGCCAGCTTACCCGTCCAGCGGGGGACTGTCGGGGGCGGGTGGGGCTCAGGGCTCCGCCGGCGGTCACGCCTACCCGCCCAGTAACGGTCTGTCGGGGACGGGCCAGGCAGCCGGAGGGGCGCACTCCTACCCCGCGAGCGGGGGCGCCTCGGGGGCCTCGGGCCAACATGCTTATCCCGCGAGTAATGGAGCTTCCGGACAGCACGCTTACCCCTCGAGCGGCGGCGCCTCCGGAGCTGCGGGACAGCAACACGCGTATCCCGCTAGTAATGGTCTTTCGGGGTCCGGTCCATCCCAGGTACGTCCTCCGCAAACGAACGCCGGGCAGCCTCCACCATATACTCCTTATTCGCCCGCGGGAAATGCCAACGCGTATCCACCGGCGTACCCGGGGAATAATCCTTCGTATCCGGGTTACAACAGTAATCCGCACGGGGGAGGATATCACAACCAAGGGCCTCCACCGCCCTACAGTCCTCAGGGCTACGGAGGCGCGCCCGGGTACGGCGGAATGTCGCCCGGGTACGGAGGGTACGGAGGGCACGGAGGGTTCGGTGGGTTCGGGGGCGGTAACAATTTCGGCGGATACTATGGCAAGCCTAAATCGAGTTTCTTAAGCGGTAATAAATTTGGACTCATTTTGGCCGGTCTCGCCGTCTGGAATCTCGCCAGATCGGGTCACAATACAAATCATTACCATTACTACAACAAAGATGATCCTAAGTCTAAAGAGGATCCGGCCCATCCTCGAGAGGATGATCCTATTTTGAAAGATCTCGTGAATTGCACCCTGACCATGACAAGCGCGAACGATAGCGACGTTGTACTAATTCCATGCATAATCGCCTCGTCCTTCTCTCCCGATGCCAAGTTGTCCGGAGGCTCCGCCGCTCCTGTGTTTACTCCCGACAGCGCCAGTCCTCTGAACTGTACAATCGGCGTGCTCAAGAAGGACGGCACCGAGTTCAAGACGAATATTCCTTGCGAGTCCCTCTCCAGCCTCGCCCCGAAGGACAACGCGACCATGGACGGGCCGAGAAATGGGACCGTGTTCGATGAACCTGACCCACCACTAGAGGTCATTCCACTGAGTACCCCGTCAACCACGACTGTCGTAAATCCAGACCTTACGTCGACAACAGTTAATGGAGGGGAATCGACTCCATCGACGACAGCCGTTATTAATTCGTCGACTTCTATGACTCCATTAGAAATTCCGCCATCCACGGCAGTCGCATCTGATGGAACCCCTAAACCGGAATAAACCCATTACTTCGTCGTATAATAATAACCTGTCGTGACACGATAATAAACTCTGTTCCGAATTACCTATATTTTTGAAATATTACTACGCATCAGTGAGTCTATTTTCAAATAATCTAAGCAGTTATTTTTTGCTACAAAATTGACCATTTCCGTTCCACCTGTCTGTGTAAGTGAAAGTTCTTATCACTGTGTGAGAATGTAGCAAGTTTCTTAAATTAGTGTCAGTCTTATAAGTAATAATAATTAACAATGAAAGTCTGTGCCAACTGCTGACTGACCATTCGCCAAATCTATTAACCATAACCGCTTGTCCTTTGGTAGTCCATTGACCTCGACCGAATCTCATTTTGTATCGTTATTTATTATATTTATGTATTTTTATTTAAAAAAATGAATATTCGTAAGACTCACTTCTACGAATGTAGAAAATATGAATAAGTTGATTTTTGTATTTTTTTTCACTGAATCAAAATGAAATCTATGAAAACTTCCAGGAAATCTTGCTAAGACATATATTATTATAAATAAAACGATTTGTTGCACTTCGAGTAGAGCATTTTAAAGCATTGTGACCATGACATGAAATCATGTAGTCTTGTAACGACAAAATATTGTTTTTCTCTAAATATTTTTTGTACCTAACTATTGATTTCACTTTAATTCACAATATTCGTAATTTTATTATACTTACTACCTTGATCTAGAAATTACACACAGGAAGTCTATTTGCAACTATGCATATAAACATTTGTAGACAATTGCATTTATTTAACTAGGTAATAATGTTGAGTAGTGTATTATTGCAACTAAAATGAGTAATACCGTGAAAAACATGACATTGAAAAACTCGAGTAAATTTGTTAAAAAACGTAAGTGTAAACACGTTTTATATGCAAAGATGTCCAAAGCATTACTAATAAAATAAATTTTACTATAGTTAAATGAAGACATGTGGTTTTTTTTATATTTTCCAATATGGTTTATTTATTATCCAAGTCATGTTGAAAAACAAAATTAATTTTTGGTAGCTGTCAGTATTTTTATTATTCGTTTTCATGTTTAAATGTGTTTTTATTGTAATATTACGAGCCCTATAAATAATAAACCAAGATGATTATGTAAATGTTATAAATTGAGCTAGCATTGCTTAAATTTAATGTAAATATGTATTATATTGAATAAATGTTTTTTACCACTTAACACAAATGTTTTTTTTTTAAATGTATTTATTGGTTTTCAAATACTGGACCAACAATGAGAAAGTTCAGCAGTTAAAAAAAAATCATTTGTTAATCGACTGTCAAATTAAGACAATTTTTTTTTTTGTATTTTTATGAATTTTTTTTTTGCTATGATTTTTTGAAGTTTTGTAATTTTGAAATTACTCCGCCTGTGACGTCACAAATTCTAGTCGATGAGTTCTGCTAATTGGTGAGATGGAAACAGGAATCTATTAAAACACTCCATCATTGGTTGATTGGAAAGACCTTGTGACGTAGTTCATTTTTATTATTTTTTTCTTACATTTTCGAGAAATCTTACCTTACAATTTAATGCTCCAGTTGTTACCGCGTGTAAGAAAACATTTTTTATATCCAGCATTACTGGAGTTCCTCTTTGAAATATTACAATCAATTAAGATTTATGTACATATATTTGATTATTTGGTGGGAATATATTATTTATTATTACACGAGCATGTGTATAAATACGGCTGGATCATTTTTATATCAGCATTTTTGTGAAAATCTGCTGTACAATGAATAAGTATCCCAACACGTACTCCAGCTGCACAGCGCATGGACGGTTGGGATTCTAGTTGATCTACATATTATGAATATGATCAATTACAGCACATCTCGCGGCTACAGAGCGCATAGATGGTAAGAAATCTAGCTTCCCTTTACACCATTTCTAAAATTGACTATGAAGAGTTTTTTTCAATTGATGTTTTATGTCAACCATGTCGGGAATCGAACCCGAGACCTCGATGGATAGAGGCCACTGCGGAATTCAAGGCAATGAAAAAGCATATGAAAAGGCTCGAGAAGCTACTCTCAAGAAAGCAGCTCTTGATTTTGCCAGATTTTCTTTAAGTTATGCCAAAAAGAAAATAAGATGCGAAACGACCGGTGTTTAAATGAAACTACTGGACAGGTAACGAAAATATTTTTTCCAACAACCTTTACGCCCTTGATTTCAGAAAAACGCAGCAAGTTGGCTACGAACTGACTCAAATCCTTACAGGCCACGGAGTATTATCTTCTGTTTTAAGCTCTCAGAAATCAATAGCTGTCCATGTGATGACGAGACACCCCAAGATGTCCCTCATTTGTTGATGCATTGTCCCATTTTCAGCTTAGAGCGAATGCAGCTGGAGGCGCGATGCAGAAGTCTGTATGAGGCCCTAGAAGATATCGTAAAATTAAGAATTCATAACAACTTATCGCATGATAAAAATAGTAAAGGTGATTATTGAAATAAATAAAAATGGCAAGGACTGGATTCAACTCTTTGGGGAGCTGTTTATAAACATATTACAACAGAGATGAAGAACATTTAAGAGAAGGTAATATAAAAGGTGAATGTTACACAGTGTGTAAAGTGGCCACTTAAACCAGCCATTGACAGGTCATAAGCCCTGTAGATGCCTGAACTTTTATATTACCTTCTCTTAAATGTTCTTCATCTCTGTTGTAATATGTTAAAATAAAAATGGGACCCAAAATGCCGATCGTTCTCAAAGTGGAACGGAAGGTCTGTTGATGCCTGTCAATAGTCCGGCTACTCCTGAATGAGTTTTCTGTGGTTTCCTCTTCTTGAAACAAATGCGGATAAGTTCCTTAACAAGGCCACAGCCGATTATCCCACCACATCCTCACACCGTAGTCATAGAAATTCGGAGGAACATACCTATAGGCCTAGTACATAATAAGCAAGAAAAAAAATAAGCAACTCCTAAATATAAAGAAAAGAACCCGAGACCTCTTGCATTTATTTTCATGGTCCCTTGACTAGTATCTGAAGCGTGAGGATTATCTTACCAATGATCAAGATACGCTGCAATTGGCGTACCGTAATATGCGGAAAGAGAAGATGATGATTATTAAATAGGTATGTATGTACCTAAACAAACTAAAAACACTCGACATTTCAATCTTAATTTATTCTTTATATTAACAAATTACAGGGAAGTCTAGGCTAGTCAACATGGCTTATGACCTGTCATTGGCTGGTTTAAGTGGCACCTATATACGTACCTGCCTAATAGCTACCTTGTTTTGTGTTTTGTTTTTTAGAGTCTTATTAAACCGTTGAAATTAAGGTTCTGAAGCATAAAACCGTATATTTATTTCAATATCAAAATAAAACAATATATATAGGTACTAGGTAGGTACATAAAATATTCCTCGAGAAATTGCAATGTCGGCTTGTCTCATAGTAATCGCCTTGAATATCAAATTCAATGTAACTTAACGTGATGTTTGCATATATTACATACCTACCTTTATACATGGAATTACTTTTACAAGAGGAATAATGATTAACTTATAAACTGCGTATTATGTAGGTACAGACAAACCCCTATAACGCGGTATTTTTATGACGCGGTTTCTATATAACGCAAAACGAAAATTTCGAACAACCCACCTATAACGCGGTTTCTATATAACGCTTTTTTCGCACAAGACAACATTCCAATAACGTTAACAACTTAAAAACCTTATCTATTGCTCCATATAAAGAGGTTTTGGCCGAATTACAAAATAAAACTATATCCGAAAACCAAGATGGAAGGTGAAAGGTTCGAATCCCACTTTACCCCAACTTGATTCCATTTTCTAATAGTGAGTTATTTACAACTCGTTGAAAATGGCCCTCAAAATTAAATATTTGGGTAAATCATAAGAACGCAAATATTTCTTTTTCTTCCAATAAAAAAAAAGGATTTTCGGCCCATCAGAAAAAAAAGTTTGGTCTTAGAGCAATAAACTAGTAGAATATGGAGAAAAACCGTTCTATGATTTTTGATCACGAAGTTAGCCACATATTACAGCAATACAACGTGACGTAGATAATTGGGTTGAGAATTGCGAGCGCTAACCGAAACCGTCCATTAGACGTTTTTTGTTTAACTAAAAACCAAACGAAAAATTAGGAACGATTTTGTTATATGCAATAGAGTTTAAGGGCTTCTCTATAAAATTATTTATCTTTGGGTTAGGCCAATAATATATGAACAGAGATGACGAATGAAAAGCACCTAATATTTCATGCATTAAGTAAAGTTTTTTTGCTCGAAGCATTTTTTCAATTTCAATTTATAATTTTATTATACAACCTACACTTAAATATTATGTAAAATTACCAATATTCGTTGCCATTTTTATTTATTTAACTTATCGCTATGTATGTAGGTATGCAATGCAAAAAAAATTACTCGGATTTATGTCCAACTTCATTACTTCTGAAATTAGCTTAACGTAGATTTTATATAACGCTGTACGAATAATCGGATTTGTATTGATTTCCGAGTTTTTCTTGTGGGAAGTGAATTCACGGTTTCCATACATGGAATAATGTGGCAGTAGTTTCTGTGTAACGAGGTACAAATAATCTGATAATCTGAATCGTTTCTTATAGCGCAGTTTCCATATAACGCGGTTTACGAATTAACCGCGTTATAAGAGGGTTGACTAAGTACCTACTCTGAGAGTATATTTTTAAAACATCGGCAATCTCGTTCTCATAGTAGGAAGAATATTCAATAAATGTAATCAACTATAAGTGTTTTGGTTTTGCAGTTTTTTTACAAATCGCACCCCTAGAAGACCAATTTGCGAGAGAAAGCAAAAACAAACATTTTAAAATTTGTTTTTTTTTCATTTTAAAGTATTGAGGTGGGATGAACAAATTGAAACTATAACTGCAAAAATTAAGCGCTTGAGACATTTTTTCATCCCACTTAGAAATATACTTAAAGTCTCGGACTTGAAACACCTATACCATGCACTGGCAAATTCTGTGTTGACTTACGGTCTAATTGGTTGGGGAGCTTGCACAAAACCGCCCCTGAACCTGTAGTAATTGCACAGAAATCTTTAATCCGAGTAATTAAAAAAAAAACATTTCGTTATCCAATGACTTGCTCTTCAAAGAATTCAGAGTACTGAATATTATTCAACAGTATATTTGAGAACAGTAGTGATTACACACATAAATAGAGACATTTAACAAAGCGTCAACCACAACCACAACCATAATACAAGATACTCTTATAGGGATATGATACTAAGTGAAGGGGTCAACACTGTTCTGGCATCGAGAAAACACTATTACGTAGGCAAAAAGGTCTATAACCTTTTGTCAGAACCATGGAAAGACAGGAGTGTTGTCAAGTTGCGGAAGGTGTTGACCTCGCTCTTTAATGACATTGGTCGTAGGGAGTCAGAAAGATTCTTACTGGATGTCGAAAATAAAATATGAAAATAAAGAATAATTTTAAAATATATAAATACAGATGGCAACCATGAAATTTCGCACTATAAATAAATTGTCTGTGTTTTATGAATGTATGTATGTGTATGCGCATGGATGTATGTACGTTTGTGTGTATGAACATGTGTGTATATATATATATTCAAATCAATGTACAAAAGTAAACAAAATCTAGATCGCGCCAATCTTATAATTAATAAAAGTTTATCGGCGCGTTTCTAATACATTTTTTTTTAAATAGTAAATTATCACAAAATATCAAATAATCACAAAAACAGATAAAAAATTTAAAAAACCGCTGTAAATATTAAATAACACAAATATATTTGGACTGGATAAACACAACTTTATACCTTGAAGTTTTGATTCTTGATGAGGAAATCCTCCAGCCGTTTGCTTGCATGCATTGAAATCACGACTTGTCTATTTGTAGCAGTCATGTGTTTTAGCGATTAACTAAAAAAAAACATGATTTTAATATTACGTATTTGTAGTAATTACCCCACGATAATTACTGAAGTGTTTTTGCGATATTTTAATAAATTGTTTTTAAAGAATACTAAAGTCGCTCTAAAAGAATCGTAGAGATACGTGAGTGTTCTCCTAAAAAAAAAATGTGGTTAAATTTCATTCATAACTTTCTTGAAATCAGCAAAAATTAAACATACGACAGTGTTCTTCTGGGGGTGCGAAGTATTGGATTTAACTCCACAAGGGAGTTAGTTTATTAAGATTGATGGGTATTTTAAAAGAGGTGGAAAACTTTTTTGAGATGGAAATATGAATGTACCTGTTGACATTTATTTACCACCATTATGTTTTTGTCAGATTTAAATTTGGACTCATCATTTGAATATCATTGTCTGTTGTGTTGCGAAAAGTTGTATTATTATTAGGTTGGTCAAACAAAAATATTTGGGTGCCTGGACACTAGAAATATTATTCCATGTAGTACCTACCTATTACATATTGTGTTCTATCTGTATTTGCATGAGAACAAATACTGGTGTACGTACATTAGAATATAATTATCATAAATTGGTACGCTACAAAAGGGAAAATCGGATGTAATAATAAATATTCATTGTATCAAAAGCACATCCGTATTCATTGTAGGATTCGCTTTAATAACCTACCAAATAAAGGGAGGTAAGTATATCAAATATGTCATTGAAAAAAATAAGATTATTTTTAATCCATAAATAAAATATTTGTTATTATTAGACATCGGATTGTATTATGTACTATCAACATGTTAAAATATGCATGCAAATATACCGGATAGAATAATCCGTGAGGCGAAACATATGGGCGAAGGTGTATATTTTAAACTCTGTTATGTCCTGCCGGTAAAACAACTTTGTGACTACAAATTGATTGTAGATCACTTTGCTGATCGGGAATACAAAAAAGAGTTTCCCACACTCGGATTAAAAACTAAGGGCTCCCTGATCGTTCCCTGAATTACAAATTACTTCGGAGAGCGAACATTAAATTGCGTTATTCCAAGGTTGTTCAATGATCTCCCACAAACCATCATTAACATGAAAGATCTTTCAATGAAAAAAAAAGAACTGAAGAAATATCTTCTAAATACTTTATAGTGCCTGTTGATAAATAAATTTATATAATATAAATAAAATGATTTAAAATAAACCTGTCATTGAAAAAAATGTGTCTCACCGAAAAGTCTTTAGACTTAGTGGATAGCAAATTGTTATATGTTTTTAAAATTATTAAATAAACGCTGCTTTGCAAAACTAAAACTGAAATATGAACAAAAAAACGCCAAAATATGCGCTAACAAAGAATAAACTAATTTATTAGGTACTGTTTACATTGAACAAACACAAATAGTACGTGGGTATTTCGGTTTTTTTTAATCACAAAAGTAGAAAATGAGTTATAGTTTTTGTGGCAATTTGTACCAAACAATAATTTGTTTTCCAATTATCCATATGAAATTTGTGACGTTCTGTCACTCAAAAATAATTTGCTGGCCGAAAATGATCTTTCTTCGTCCACTGATGTCACGGGCATTATCTAAAATTTAGTGCCTTGTAGGCAGTAATCGCCTCAGGTAAATTGTGGCCACAATAATTCGTCTTCTTTATTACTTCAAGACCTGTTTATTTTTCATTAGAACTGCGTCTAGATTATTCCCAATACTACCTATATATAATATACATTTTCTTGAAATGACTTCAAATGTGACTTCTCAAGTTCTCTTCCCCTTCTTTTCGATTAGTTCAGCTGATTCGTCAGTTGACTTACCGTAAACCGGAAATATAATACACCACAACTCTATTATCATTGGTTGATTCGGAAGAACTATTGATGTCATACAAAGTAGTTCGTTTTTATAAAAAATTTTTTTTTTCATGCATTTTCATGAAACTTCGCCCATATAATTCAATGCTCTAATTTTTACTGCGGGTCAGAATTCATTTTCCCGTAGGGCTGAACTATCAGCCTCGTCAGCCTAACCTTTTTTCTATTATTGCAATTGTTGAATTGTACTTGTTTCCAGCTTTTAGTTATGAAGCCTTTGTTTGCTAATGTAATATTTCACTATCCCAGTTTTTTTATTTTTTTTATTATAAACAAGTATCACGAGTTTATTACAAACCTGTGCCCTTCAGAGTTATGAGGATTGGTATTCTGTTAGTGTTAATTTTTGTTAATATCATATCATCATCAATAGGCATCACTTCAAATTAATTGACAGTTTACACTCACGAAATTATTCTGACTTTTTTAGGCTGTGCCTGTGTTAAGTCATAATAATTAACATGAAGAAAAAAAATCGATTTAATCGAAAGAAATAATTATATTTATATGCACAGTAACAATATTGAGAATAACAATCCAAAAAATAACCTTAAATACATTTTTTTTAATCGTCATGATCGTAGAACAAAGACGCATGTGATTCTCTTCAACAAACATGAGAGCGGTTTAAAATCTTTTTTGACATTTTATGTCACAATTTGATAAGTACAAAAGTATATCTTTTTATTATATAAATAACTTAACTGGTCGACCAGTCTCGAAGATGTCGCGAAAGCGATGAAACCGGTCACTGGATATTCCAAATTTGTGGATTAAAGTATCACTCGTGTTTTATTTATATGATAAATTACAATGAACTTCCATCAAGAATTTTCACTTACAAACTTAAATGTTTCAAAAGTATATCATTTGATAGTTGGGTTAGTTATATATACAGGGTGTTATTTAAACCCTGTCACATCCGAAACCACGATGATCAGTATGGGCAAGAAAACATATCGTACCTTTATTCAAAAAACGAAATAACTTTAAAAAATTAAATTTCAATTTTGTGGGAAAAAGCATTTAAAGTTTAGCAATGTTCACAGACGACCTTAATTATCATATAAAAATAAATTAACCCTTTAAGCCAATTCCAAAAGCAGGGATAGGTAGTGTAATTATTGAACTATTAGAATACTGTAGAAAATTACACATTTTTTAATAGCAAGGCATTTAAAAAAACATTTTTTTAAAAAGTTCGTAGATATTTCACTTTTCAGCAAAATTATTTAGATACACATTGATTAATTGTAAATATTGCAGTTTTATATTAAAATTGTCTTGTAAACAGGTGAAACATTTAGATTCTTTGCAGTATTAAGCAAAGAAGCATAAAATATCCGAGAAATATTTCGTATTGTTTCTATGTTAATTTAAAGTAACCAATTATAACATTGTGTTTTTTTATTTATAAAAGATGTGTTTCTTTATTTTATCCTTTATTACCTATCGGTAGTTGTCCTCTTAAGCGATACTAAAAGTTCCAATCTTGTTGAATCCTAGCTCCTTCTAATACATTCAGTACCCTTCAGGGTGCGAAGTGGTGGTAAAAGCGATACTTCTAGGTAAATAGTAAAAAGCGTTACATTGGAATTAAGGACCTTAATAAATAAATAAAAACCGCATAAATTATAATATTTTAGTGTTTAATTATATCAAAGCTGACTTAAGAGTAGGTAGTGTACTTCAACCATCAATAATGAGAGTGATGCTCTCCCCCAACTGACGAAATCTGTCTTCGATGACATCAATAAATCAAAACAAAACTGTAACATAAATCTTTCCAAAATCTTCTATAATTAACGAAAACTACAACATTTATTAATAAAAAGTATTTGAGACTTATAATCAGACTTAATTATTTAGCTTTATTATCATAAAAAATCAACTAAAAATGAGATCTGGCGAAGCACCCAAGTTCTTTTCAAAAACATAAAAAATTGAACTATAAAACCCCGCATAAAATAAAGGGATCAATCCTTCGGAAGTTAGTTCTTTTAAATCTTTTTTTTGTTTGCACTTATTTGTTGTTTGTTCAAATAAGTCGCATTTAGTGTTATTTCGGTAGTTTCTTTCATTTTCTTTCTTTTATTTCTCACATTGACTTCCTTGTAATTTTCATCTTTGTAAGATGTTTTATATAAGAAAACATGTAGGGTTATCTTTGTTTATTTTTAGAACTTTTATTTCATTCCAGCTTACCGATTGTCCATCTGTATTTATTGTAAAATTATATCCTCATTCTTTTTGCAACGTTTTTAGGTCGTAAAATGATTCAAAACTCATCTCGTGCAAAATTAAAGGAGGTTTTGACTTTTTCCATTTTTTATTAAAGCTATATACTGGTCGGGTGTATATATTAGACCAGATTTTAAGGTTTTCTTAACTTCCTTCTCGATGATGCTATGCACACTATCCGCCTCAAAAATTTATTTGTTATGCTCTTTATGTTTCAATGTCTGCACAACATATGGTGATGTTGTATATTTATTTTTGTTTTGCCCGCAGCAATTATCCGAATAGAATATCACGTCGCATATTGAATATCGCTCTTCAGAGATCTTACCTCGAACAATGCCGGCGCGGCGCATCACCGAATTCGATCACTTTACCGGTATCAATGTGTTCACGCGCGTAAGTCAAAAAGAGAGCGACGGTTATTTATCTCAGTCATTTTTGTCGTATTGAGTTGACTGTTGAAGTGATTGTATTCTCCTGATAAGGTTAATTAAGTTTATGATAAAAACTCGAAATATGTAAATTTTGAGTTATTTCGTTTTTTGAATAAAGGTGCGATATGAGCATATTTAATACAATACGACCATGACGAAATAGAATACGAATTATACATAATCCAGAAAACCGAATAGCACAATAATGTAAAATTTTAAAAATAGCATTAGGTATATACTTAAATTAAAAATATAAATTATTATAATTATATTATTATTCCATGCCCGCTCCCTAGTTGGGGCATACGGTGTCCACAAAGATCCTCCAAGCATCTCTGTCGGCTGTGCATCCTCCCAAGTCAGGTTCGCGTTCCGTAGTTCCGACATGAACTACCGATGAACAGTCAGCAGTGGACGTCCAGGACGTCGAGAACCTGATGCCTTGTAAAGTAGGCAAGCGTGGTTAAGGCTCTCGGGAGGTATCCGCAGCACATGGCCAAGCCAACCGCATCGCCTCCGCTTGATGACAGTTGTCACCGGAGTCTGCTGCGTCCATTCTCTTTTTACTTCATTCCTTACAAAGTCAAACCACCGCACACCAAATTATAGTAAATAAGAAACATACAAAATAATAGAAGCGTTAGGTACATTAAAATTAATAGAAAATAAGACAATTGTTATAATAATTCATATATGATGAATAAAGTAAAAATCAAAGTAATCAAGAAAATAAAGAAATTACAGTTAATAGGTACGATGCATAGCAATAAAACGAAACAAAAGTTTATAAAGAAGGAAAAACAATTTTCTAAACAATAAATTATTAAATTTCGTGAATTAGTTAATTAGCATAGAATATTCATTTGAAGAGTATTTTTACGCAAAAAAATTTCACATTTCCTGAATTGGCACATGAAACGTAAGACAGATTAGCTTTTCTTCATGTAACAAAAAAAAAGATACGACGCGGCTGGTGTACTAATGCAGTGCCCTATGCACTATCAGGTGTGGAATGGGAATAATAATGATGATTATTGATAATTTAAAATTATACACAGTAAGTTTATTAATAGTATCATACGATGTATAATACTAAAGTGGACTAGTAACTAAAACAGAAGACTAATCAATTATCCGAAGATTAAATCGTGTCGGCGTTTAGTGTTTTTGCAACGAGCGGGAATCAACAAAGACTCTTTTTTATTCATACTTAACATAACCATAACCATAACTATTTCTAATAACATGTAGCAATGAACCTACTAGAAGCCTGTCAGTCATCATCATTTACTCATCACAAGCTGTTTTTTTTATATTTTTTTATTATATATTCAAATCAATGTACAAAAGTAAACAAAATCTAGATCGCGCCAATCTTATAATAAATAAAAGATTATCGGCGCGTTTCTAATACATTTTTTTAAAAATAGTAAATTATCACAAAATATCAAATAATCACAAAAACAGATAAAAAATTTAAAAAACCACTGTTAATATTAAATAACACAAATATATTTGGACTGGATAAACACAACTTTATACCTTGAAGTTTTGATTCTTGATGAGGAAATCTTCCAGCCGTTTGCTTCTTTTTGTGCCAGTTGTACATGGGGTTCTTCGTTGGTTCATCAAACGCAGCGTATCTCGAGCATCTGTTACACGAAGGTGTGCTGATCAGTCTTACGCGTCTGGTGCTAGTCCAGATACAGTAAATATTGCAGTATAATCCTTTAAATCCTTTCAAACGAATATTTTACCTTGACCTGCAAGGAAATGAGCCCTAGACCTCAAGCATGGTGGGCAAAACTTCAACCGTTACTTATTTACCTGAGAGTATTAGTTATCAAGTCTAAAACACTGATCTAGAATTCTAGTTCTTAGACACATAGAACTGTATTCTTCTGCAGCCTAATCATCATTATTGTCATTTCCTCATCTGGACTTAACAGTTCACAGGGCACTGCATTGGTATACCAACCGTAGCGTATCTTGATCATTTTTTTTACATGTAGGTAAGTTGATCAGTGTCACGCTTCAGTTTTTCCCTACAATTTTCCATGCCTATGATTTCAGGAGAATGCAGAAAGCTGACTACGAGCTCACCCAGATTCTCACGGGTCATGGTGGGTTCATGAGCTACCTGCATCGCTTCAAGCTCTCCAAAATCGACAGCTGCCCATGCGACGATGGAGCTCCTCAAGATGTCTCTCACCTGTTGATGCATTGACCCTTTTTTAGCTTTCAAAGACAACAGTCTGAGGCGCGATGCAGAAGTCTGGGTGAAGATCTTTGCAACATCCCATCGGTAATAGGTAATAAAGAACTCACACGAGAGGTATTATCGTACATTATCGAGATTTAAGTGGTTTCCTTTCCACATGAGCAAATGCTGAGAAGTTCCTGATGGGCCCACATTGGAATATCCTTCCTGATCTCAACAGTAGCTAAAATAAAGTAATTTAATAGCAGACAAATCCACTTTTTGAAATATAAACCTTGTATATTATAAGCAAGGTAAAAAATAATGCAATTCCAATATAAAAACGTAAAGTTTCACGCTTCAGGTGCCAGTCCAGGGCTTATGAAATCTTCTAGTTTAGAAACAGCTTCTGTAGAATCTCGGTGTCAGGGCGGATTAAGAATACAGTTCTGAGTGTGAAATAGAATTCTGGACTCGATGGCTTCTGAGTAGCGCATTTACCTACCACGCTTGAGGTCCCAGGTTCGATTCCCCAGAAGGGGTAGACACGAAACACTTGTTTTAAAGGTGGTTCCACACTGCAATATTTCATTGTTCGTGGACTGTCTGTCACCTGAAGCGTAAGACTGATCACCTTACATACAGAACTGTGTTCTCATTCCACCTGGATTATTCATAATTAATTATTAATAACTTTTAAATTTATTTTGTTGGAAATAATTATTTAGACAGTTATTAAATCATAAGATATATATTATAAATAAATGTAATCAAATCCAATTTAAGGTGCCTTCTCGTAATTGGTTACATAAATATAATATATAGTGTAAAGTAAGTAATGATACACAACATTTGTTATTACAAATATGTTACTATAACTTATATTATTATAAATTTGAAAATAAATGTATACTTGAATACAGAACACTAACGTTGGTCGCACAGTTACAAATTATATTACAACTAGTAGGTACATTGAAACCTCTTTAAATAATTTCAGAGGGTACCTAATTTATTAGACCTAGGTGAGAACAAAATCGGAATTTTTGAGCACATCTTTGTATCTTCCTACATAAGTGCTTCAAATATACAAGTCTTGATGCATTTTAATAATATTATGATGATTTTAATGCACAACTTGTCTATTTGTAGCATTCATGAAATCATCATAATATTATTATAGTTATAAGAAATTTTCAGATATCATCTCTTTCAACTAGACGCATAGTAGCTGATGTCACACTATATAATATTCTGAATAATGTGAATATATAATATTGTGAATATTGTGATTGTCCATGCTTGGAAAATGAAATAAATTTTAGGATTCCATTTAAGACCATCAGACTTAGATGTACTTTCCACTCAAAATAATTTCAAACAAATTATGCTCAGTTCTCTCCGTTAGTTCGATTTCACCTAAATGCCAATAAATGTAACCATCTCTTTGATATATTTATTACTTCGCCTGCTTCATTAAATAAAAAATTATGCCAATTAGGTACAATGTAATAAGTTACCAGTAAATAAATGTTTAAGTAAGTCACTCCCTTGCGACTAAATTATTTTATTGACGAAATAACCTTTCTATATTATTTTTTCGCGCCTCCACTCGTTTGCGAGTGATTTTGGCTCTTAGAAACAAGAATAAGAAATTTAAAGAATATACGCTTCAGTGAACGACAAAAAAAAACCATACCCACGAAAAAATATTATATAATGTGAGGTAGTTCAAATAAGTATGAAAGAGTTATGTGACAAAAAAATATTATTACCGTCTAAATTAAACGTAAACATAACATGAAATTTTGGGCCAAAAGTAAAGAAGGACATTCAATAAGACTTATTATTTAAATTTGGCAAATAATATTAAACAAATTCAAATATTTTTATTATTTGTCCTGTCAGAAGTAAATAAGTATCCAAATCATTCTGGGCGAGTAAAAAAATTACGTTAAGAGGGAACGTATTATATTCTTCACAAATATTTTGAAGGGATTCGTTTCTGTCGTGGAGGGGACAGTCAAAGAACAGATGATCTAAACCTTCCTATATTTGTTTATATAAATATCTGTATGTACTTTTAATTTCGTTATTTTTCTTTGTTCTTTCAGATATTAAATTATACTTTGTTGTTACAAAAAAACACTATTTTAAAAACACAACAACAAATGCTTATTAGCAAATTACGAACTTTTGAATTATTTCTATTATATCTTCGTAAACATGTTTTTATCAACTTAACTATTTAACCTTTGTATAACTGCTACCTATTTTTGTTTATAAACTTATTATATGAGAAAATTTATATTTTAAAAGCCCTATGCGTGTTTAATGTATCAAAATAAAAAAATAAATTAAATGCATCACGACTTGTGCCCACTTGTAGCACCCGTGGAGGAAGATAAAAAAATGATCTTTGTGGTAACTCAAAAATGCTGATTTTGAAGTTACCTAGTTTATGTAGTTGTGTTTCTACAAAAAATTTATCTGATGTAAATAATAAACGTGTATTTTTTATTGATGATTTATTATCTGATCCGTAGTGATCCGTACTCCATCAGACTAACGACGTTGAATCTTGTTTATCGTAGAGCTAAAAAAATTATAAACACTTACCTTTTTTATTTTACAAATGCTTCGCCGCTTGATAAAAAGAAACACAAAAACGTTTACAAATGAAACGGGGTGGCAGGTGATTATAAAACGTCTCAATATTTCTAATTTTTGTGGACAAGAAATGAATTTTACCCTCAGTTTATCAAGAACCAGGTTGTGGTTCCGTGTTTGTCGCAGACTAATGGATCGATTCGAGCTTCGAAACTGGATTCGCATTTTTCAATTGAGATTTTCTCAATTATCATTAATTCATTTCATTATTACCATTCCTAATGGTGCATTGGGCACTGCATCGATACATCAACTTGATCATTACGCAACGTATCTTGATTTTACGCTTCAGGCGAATCCAGGGACTAGGAAATATTGCTATGAACAACCACCCATAAATACATTTAATAATTTAATATGAACCTGAATCGAGACCCAAGGTATGGCAGGCATTTTAACTGCTAAAGATTTAAAGCTAATTGCACTTATGTGATGTAGAAACTAATCAAACTAAAACACCGGAAGTTTTATATAATATTTTTCTCTGTGTGGTTTCTCTAAGCAAGATAAAGTTTTTATCTCGGTCTTAATAAAACCATTTCCTACAAATATACTATATTTTTATTTTAAGATCCACAATTTATTTATTTAAATCTGCATTTGCTTACAAGTTCACGAACTTATCATGGATTTTAGGCTGTGCCCGTATTAAGCGATAATAATTAACAAGAAGAAAAAATACCTTGTAAAATAAATTAATAAAATTAAAACAACAAAATAATTTTGAAAAACAAAGTATAAATATAAAGAATAAGAATAAAACAAGGAAGAGCAATAATAAAAAAAACATTTAAAATAAATAATAAAATATAATACTTTTAAAATATAAATGTAAATTTAGTAGCAAACGTAATCAAATTCCATATTAGAATTGTGGGGTTCATAGTCCATAATCGATGACACACAAATACTATAACGCTTCACCTGAAATAGTGTGATGACCGAAGAAAGCAATGTCATCATTTTCTATAGAATCCAATATCATATTTAATGCAACTCTATCAGTATTGCACTGGAAATCGGGAGCATCGTTCTGCAACATTCACATCGTCCCTACTTATTATTCGCCATGTAATAAATACGCATTAGGCAGCAACCTCGCGTCTTCTCTGTCAATCTCTAACTGAGGTAGGAACTCCTACCCTCAACAACCTTATCCTAGAGAATCATTGAAATCAATAGAAAATAATAAAAAAAACATTATTGAAATGATAATTGAGATTTGGTTTATAAAGCAAAATCTTAAAGTAATTAACGTAATAAATAAATAAGGTGCCCAAATAAAAGTAAAGATTAATTTAAATAAAGAGAAAACATCAAAATATCAAAGTACGTAATAAGCAAATAAAACTATGGAAGGAAAGCAGATTAGTAAATTTTCACCAGTCTCGAACTAGAAAAAAAATTACAACCTCGTTTTTGTAGATGAGTAGGTGCCAATTTCAAACATTTTTCTTAAATACATTGGTACTTGTGGAGTTCTTTGTAGCTCCGAGAGGTGATTAAAAAATTTAGGAGCCAGGAAGGTAAAGTTTCTTTGAACTTGCTTTAGGTGAGTGGTCGGTTGTCCGGCTTGTAGCTTCTAGTAATTTATCCGCAGATCACGTCTGTAAATCTTTCTGATCTACAGATTTCAAGAATTTCACAAGTGCCTCTAACAAATAGCTGCCACACATCTAGAACTTAACAATTTTCAAAAAGTTCTTTTGATGGGTTCTGCTTGCTCACCACATACCGCAAACCGCTTCTGAGGACATAAGTCTACTTGGTGGTGCCCACATACGTGGAAAATTGCTCGTTGCCGAACAAGAAAAGCTGCCTGAAGGAGCTCTCTGTAATTTGGTAGCCTTAGCATATTTTTGCTGAAAGAAGGTAATCCAGAAGTAAATAATTATTTTTTAAGGAAATATTTGCGTTCTTATTATTTACCAAAATATTTTGATTCTGGGGGCATTTTCAACGAGTTGTAAATAACTCACCATTAGAAAATGGGAATGAAGTTGGGGTAGAGTGGGGTTCGAACCTCGGACGTCTGATCCATAAACCACTAGCCAGGGGACCACAACCCGATCCAATGCATGGGAATATGCACTTCATTGGATTGAGAAAAGGAGGATTAAATTGATAAGACGTGATTTATTTGCCAAAACTATTACAAAACTTTTTAACAGCCTTGAAATTCTTTTGGGAATCCACCAGATTTACATATCCTACAGGACCTATAACAAGGCCACGAATAGTAGCGAGAAGCTCCATTCGTTAATTATAGAGAGGGAAAAAGGAACAAAACCACACGATGTGTTCAGAAGATTGATTAGGATATCCGCAGCAGCACGGGGAATCAACAATATCACAAACAATCTCATTAAATTTACCATGCCCTGATAAAAACTGCTTAGTCCAGTGATCAGGGATAACCCAAGAAGATTTCAAGCGCTGACGGATTGAAGAAAAAAAAAGAAAAGTAACCCTCCTTGAAGGGAAAGATTCCCATCGCCAAGTATCAAGAAGAGCATTAAGCAAAAGATTTTCCAATTTTTTTATTCGCAGCAGAAATAAAAACATGTACATTTTAGTATTTAAAATTATAAAGAGGCATACATTTTTGAGACATGTAAAAAGAACCTGTTGACATAAAAATTATATCTCTTGTTTAATTTGTAATATTATAGTAATATTTTATGTATGCAGATACAAGTCATTATAACCTAAATCGTTAAAACGTATGGTCCAATTTTTTAACAACCTAAACGTTTTATTATTTGAAAACAATGTAGTTATTTTGTTTTTCTCATAAAGTGTTCTTTTCAACGTGGACCCTGGAACAAATGATAAATCTTTGCACTTTGTTACAGTCATCCGAGATTCTGTAAGACAAAGATACATACTATTAATCTTAAGTATTCGGAACATCCTTAAATATTTTGGAGTTTTAGGGTACCTAGATGTGGCATTTGTTTCCTCTGGCCAAGCAAATAATCAATAAATATTCAAAGAATTGTAAGTGGCCGCTACTGAGTTTTTTTTATCTTCTTGAATGTTATATCCGCCAGCGGCCGCGGCCAGCAGACCAACAATCGACCGGCCTAACGGTTCACGGTAAAGAGACGTCTTAGGTCAGTCGATTACAGAAACCTAAAGACATTGGTCATTTTTACGTTGGGATTCGTGTAATCTGTGCTATTAATTTAAAACTAACAGATTGAGAGTATCATTAGTATTTTTTTCTAAAATGAAGAGTGTCGTTTGGACGTTGTGCATTTTGTTTTGCGTGATTTTTAATGGCGCGTATTCAGGGAGGTCCAGTGGAGGTGGAAGGTCACGGGGAAGCTCTCATTCTTGGTCGTGGAGTAGACCATCGTCTTCAATATCTAAACCCTCCTACTCTTCTTCCAAACCATCGCATTCGGTAGCGAGACCCTCCCCGAGTTACAGTAAACCAAAACCGTCTGCTCCAGAGCTACCCGTGCACCATGCATCGAGCAATCGCCAACCTATCGGCTGGAATACCAATATCGGAAAACCAAATCCTTTGTATCCATCAAGCAGCGGCTTGTCAGGTAATATTGTTCACCAGAAAAACGCGGGTGCCGGATTGAATTCTCATCCTCAGGGACCACCAATTTTTGGATCACCATCATACCCAGCTAGTAGTGGACTATCGGGAAGCCTTTCTCGGCAGCCATCCTCGTCTGGATCTCACGCGTATCCACCATCGTCAGGATTAAGCGGCGGTACAAACTATCCCCAAGGTCCCTCCGGATCTCACCTTTACCCCCCGAGCAGTGGACTGTCGGGGTCGGGATCTGGATATAAACCATATGTACCGAGCAACGTGCCATCATATCCCGTGAGCGGAGGACTATCTGGCGCTGGAGTCGGACACGCGGCTTTTGGCGGCTCAAATGTGAAACCTGTTAATAATGCTCCCGTATATAATGGATACAACCCTTCAGCCCATGGCGGATATATTCCACCAGTGAATCCTCCGTCGTATAGCGTTCACTCTCCCAACATCCACCACTCTAATCCACCCGCGTACAGCCATTTCCCGCCAAGCCCGCCAAGCCCGCCAGCTTACGGTGGCTTCCACCCGAGTCCGCCAGCTTACGGGGGCTTCCACCAGAGTCCTCCAGCGTACAGTGCATACAACCCGCCGCCTTATTCGAGCGGATATCACCCTGGACTCGGGGGAGGATACAATCCGACATACATATCCCATTCGAACTCAGGGTCGACTTTGACCAATTTACTGACTGGATTGTCGATTTGGAATCTGGCAAGGTCTGCATCCCATCATCACGACTATCGCGATCGAAATTACGATTCGTACGATCGTCCTGTGCACCACCACCATTACCATTCTCGTCACAATCCTACCCAAAAGACTAACAATTCATCCGTCGTTCCTGCCAATGAACTTTCGAATTGCACTCTCACCTTGTTAACTTCTAATGGAAGAGACGTAATTGGAATCCCGTGTGAAATTGCTACGTCGTTTGCACCAAATGCCAATATCAGTAACGCTTCAACGCAACCGTTAGTTGAGAATTCTAAAGGAGACACTTGCATCATTAGAGTTGTTAGGAAGGGAGTTTCGGAGGAAACAAAAATCTCGTGTGAATTTTTAAATAATTTATACGGGAATGCAACGCAGCCGCTTCCAGGGAAATTAAACTGCACATCTTCAAATCCAATGGACATTTATGACCCTATAGTTCCTCCCTGTAGAATGGTTGCAAACGAAACCGACGAAGGTTTATTCAAAGTCATCCCTCTGTCACAAATTACGCCATCACCGAATCTCGAAGTGATACCTATTACGATTTCGCCACTCACTCTCAATACAACAGTTGCGACCGTTTCTGATATGCCTTCTAATTCCTCTGAACTTTATCCTAGTTCGAGTGCTGTAACTACTTTGTCCCAAGAGAATAGTAATTATTCATCTACAAGTGCACCTGTGATTAATCCGTAAACGCATCGTTACTTATCAAATTCAATTCAATAAAGTAAAAATTATTATTACTTACAAAATCGCAAAAAGCTAATTTGATTATGTCCTATATGGTTGGATATGTTTAAATATTCAGAAAAAATATTTGTTTAACAATTTAAATATTAATAAATAATCTAACAAATTTTTCTTTTGATATTTTAGAATGAAACTATCAATTTATAGAATAAAAAGTGTTTCTTTAAGATCAATTATTTTGACATGAAAGTTAAATATGTTTCAAAGTGCTTAAAGTTAAAAAAATAATCCTCAAAAATGAATTAGGAAGAATCCCATAACCTGTATCAATATTATTTATATTTAACATAATTTAAGATAAACGTTTATTTTTATTTTCGGTTCATTCAAGAATGACATATCGTTTTTAATTATCTACGTAGGTAATGAGTTCGGGTACAAAATTTAAAATAATAAACAAGATATTATATTATAACTTATTTTTTTACACTAATGCTCGTGTAAATTGCCTAAGTGTAAATATATATTTTAGTAAATAACATAATGATTAAATAAGTTGCGCAGTTTGATAATATAATATTCTTATTTGAATTTTACAATATATTACTACTTGATTTTTTTATTCCTCTTTTCAGATAAAAACAACAATGTTAGTAGGTATGTAGATTTTATTTTATTTTTTAAAGGTGTTTTAAGGGCCAGATGCAAGAAAAAAAAATAAGTCGAAAAAGTTTTTAATTAAATTAATAATTGTTGTGTTTTCGTCAAAATGAACTAAATGGGTGCATGAAAAAAACATGTTAAAATAGCTCATTTTGATTATTTTTATAAAATCACAACAACGATTTAAGTAACTTTTGTGGTGCAACTGGCACATAATATTTATACTTTAAAATTATCATAACTAAGTATAAATATATCATAACCCAGTAATGCGGATGCATGTACTCGCGAAGCAATATGCTAACAACACGATGTCTTTAACGTGAGTCTTGTAAATTTTAAATATCCATGTAAATGTTCCATATCAAATAGAACTTAATATTCTGTTCATATTATATTTTATAACATTATGTACCTAGCTGCTTTATACCCTTTAACTGCTTTTTTTTAGCTTATTTAAAAATATTTTAAAAAATATTTTACATATATATTTTTTTTAATACCAACTAAACTTCTAAACACAGTTCTATCTTTTATTTCTTTACATTTTTTTTTTTTTTTAAATTTATGTTGTTTATATTCATCTTTTTTTTATACCAACTTTACTTCTAAACATTGTTCTATCTTTTGCTGCTTTATATTGTATTTTTAAAATTTTATGTTTTTTATATACTCATATTTTATATAACTTTTATGTATGTAAAAGCCTTATGGGCGTGAAAAATTAATAAAATAAATAAAAATAACTCTACTATTAATGTTATAAATAGGTTTTATGAATCTCAATAAATATTATTCTTCTTCGTCGTCTCGCTTAGTGCTGAGCTTCGTGGTCTCCGGGGCTGTCAGTTACATTATGCTATGCCTGTATTCCTCTCGGTCCAGAGGTCCCGAGTAGAGTTGAGAGCGGCACCGACGCGACGGCGTCGCAAATTATTAATTAATTGGTCCAGTACATATCTTTAGTCTGCGATTTGGTCAGCCCATCTTGTAAATGACCCCTCTTTTGCTTTTTTATCCTCAACTGCCTGGAAGAATGGCTAGACAGGTGCCACCGTTTTGTAGCGACAATTCACGGACAGTGTATACTTGTAACGCCGTATTAAATAGACTTGAACTCGGCATTAGGTATTCCCACGTATCTGATATATTTAGTTTAGGGTATTGTTCCTGTAGAACAAACCATTTGAACTTTTTCAAAGATGGTGAATGGTAATTATATTGATTTATTCATGCATTTCATAATATATATATTTACAGTTTTTTGTTCACTTTGCCTTGCCATGTGAAACAGTACTTATAAAACTTTCTACTGAATATGCTGTATAATTATTAGGTTATTTTTTTAAATATAAATCTTGTAAAATTTTTGGTTTAATTTTTTGTATTTTATAAATCTTGGTAAGGGATTCATGTTTTAAAAAAATATATATATATATTAAGCCAAATATGTTAATATTATAAATATTTGTAAAAGGCAGATTTGCCGTTTATGTTTATAAAATAAAATAAAATAAAAATAACTGTCCCTGTTAGGCCCGTTTCACACTATTGTCCCTATCCATCTCGGCCCGGTAAAATAAGGATAGGTGGGTGCTAAGCTAATATCATAGAATTAAGAAAAGTCCAGAAGGAGCGTAGAATCATATTTGAATATATCGGACTGTGTTGAATATTCGTGATGCCGCCGCGCAATGTTGCACGATAGGAAAAAATATAATTGTAACACAAATGTAAGATTTAAAAAAAGCAATCTGTTAATTTCTCTAAAATTTTATTGTGCACGCGTAAATATTAATTGACACAACAGAGTAGATAAGTAAAGGGTCATATAATAAGAGTAATTGAATTAATGAACTTTAAACTTAAAATAAAAAACAAATTTTATTTTCCATAAAACGATATTTTTATATCATATTAAATAATATTTGATGTTAGATAATGTCGGTCAAATGTCCACGATAGAGTTGTTTAATCCGAGATAAAATTTTCATTAGTTCTCTCATTAGATGAGCAAAGTAGGGTAAAAAAAATACTACCCTGGCAACAATAACGAAATTTCCATTTTGTTTTTTCAACAATCTGACAAGTGGAAAAATAATTTCATTTTTAAGTAATGCATTTGTTATAAACACATTCATTAGCTAATTAAACATGAAATGTGATTGCATTTTGTTTCTTTACGATCCTAGCAGTATTTCTACACTTTTCACAAAGGACACAACACGGCATAATTGAATTGAAATCAGGAGTTGTGTACTGAGCGACGTCTACAAAGAAACTAATGGGTCAAAATGTAAACCTAATCATTTATGAGTAGTTAAGTCGCCTTCTGTTTGATGTGCGTATGCGGTTTCTGGACTATTCTTAATTCTATGGCTATTATATTGTTTTCTTTTTTCGTTTTATTTCTTTAGTTTCTGTTCGCGAGTGAGAATTTTTCTAAATGAAATCGAGTTGAGCTGTCTCATGCTGTACTGGTTCGGGTGTTTACCTGTCAATTAATAATTAAAATATTTTTAAAATAAATTATTATACATGTATTAAAAGTCAATCCACCTGCTATTTTATCGGGCCGGGCAGTTTTTTGCAGTGGTTTGAAAACGGTCATACTATCTTGGGCCCTGATTACAACGGGAAGTTTAAATCCATTTTTCCGTACGGAAATGTGTATTTATTTTTTCGAATAGTGTTCAATTAAAAGTTTTTCGACGAATAAACTTATTTTTTTATACTACCTTTACACATTTTCGTGCGGAAATTTTGAGTTTACTTCGAGAGACAGTTGAAGATAACTCTGTTAACATCTCACTGTAACTGGGGCCCAGTTTTAGATACCCTACAATAAGCAGATAAAAAATGTATCGCTTAGTAGATATTTATAATTGACGTAAAAGTGTATTTTTAGAAGCCCTAAAATAAATATTATAAAAGTAATGCATATTTTGTTTTATTATTAATCAATTTGACTCATGAATCAGAGGTCCAAGGTTCAAACACCGCTCTGCCCATTGAGTTTCAGTAACTCCTGGGAATGTAATAATTACATACAGGTGGTCGGAGCGCCGGAGAAGTGATGTCCAAAGGTAAAAATGTAGGTGCCTCATATTGGGGGGTATCCGAATTACCCCCATGTGTGTTTCGCGATTTTGCATAGTTTTCGAATTATGATTTTTTAATGGGTTTTTGAAATTTTTTTAACCTGATCAGTTGTTATTATTTTTTTTAATTTCTGCAAGGTTTTATCAGGACTTTTTTTTGTAACTCATTATTTTTAAATTAATCATAAAATAATCAGCTTCGTTACATCAATGGAAGCTACATAAGTTTTGACCAAAAATTAAGAATTTAAGTTCGAGCGAGTCAGACATAAACTTTAGTTTTTAAGTAACTTTAAAAACTGCGCTAGACCCTAAGCTTTGCTATGTACGAGTATCTAATTTTTTTTCACTTGTTTTGTATTTTGTTTCGTTAAAATTGTTTTTTATTATTATTTTATACTTTGTTAAAGGCGTAAGCCGTCTAAATAAATAAGCCATGTAAATGCCTAGACTACCAAATTTCTTTCTCAAACATGTTTTTCTTCTCTGTTGCAATAAATTGTAATCTAGATAACTTCTAGGGGTGGAATCCAGATGGATCTTCAAGCATTTGGACACACTAAAAATATTGTTGGTTAAACAAACTAATATAAGAAGTAGGTACCTATGAAAATTGAATAGTGTTTTAAGCCATTGCCTGGTAGGTGAAATAATTCAGCCAGGAAATACTATGAATCTCATCCACATAAACAAAGGTTTCCGTTCTGACATATATTTCGTAAAAGTTAACAGACTGAAGAATTTAAATAATATGGATGTTAAAACATAGGCAGAGTGGTGAATGTTACCGGTGTATATAGTAATTATTTATGAACCAGCCAATGACAGATCCATAAGCTCCGAAAATGCCGAGGCTTCCCTTCTGAGAAATGTTTTCCCCCTCTGTTGCAATAAATGTCAATAGCTACCTACAACTCGTCGAAAGTTACCCCCGAAATTGAACTATTTGGGTAAATTTACAAGGACGCAAAAACATTGTCTTATTTTTTCTAGGCAGCAATTCTTGTTTTGAGCCCTCTTTTGCACCTACATAATTAGTGCCGATAAGTAATAGGATCATAGCATTATTTACTTCCGTTCGCACCTTGAGAGTAGTTTTGCACATGCAAATGCTGTAGTTTAGAGAAATGGGAGTTTGAAAGTTTCACTTTGCTTGAAAAACTGGCTAGGTTAACGTTTTATTACTTCTCTTTTACACTTTCAAGCATGTGACAAATATGATTGTTTTGCATTTAAACCTCAAAAATTAAAAATTTACACTTATACCTACATATAATTTTGAAGAAAAACAATCCAGATTGTACTCTGAAAGTACGCTCGTTGTAATATGATTGTGATGTACCTAGATCTCTAAATAAGCCATATAAATTAATGTGCTTACTTATTTCTTGTAATCAATTATTTATTTACAATAATAAATTTAAAATACAAAAGCCTAAATACAAACAAACCATTACGCCGTTTCCCCGAAAGGTTTTTTTAAATTTTTTATTTTTATTTATTTTTGAAACCAACATATTCACAGTTATAAACAATACATAAATAATAACAACAAATAACAAGACCAATGATGGGTTTCATATAGAAACAAAAATATAAAAAAACAAAGCTGGGAAAATAGGGAAGGAAGAGAAGAAGAAGAAATAGTAAGCAAATATAAAACAATGAAAAATGAAACAAAAATGTATCTAAATGTACACATACAACATACATACATACATATACATACACACACATCCATATATATACATATATATATACAAGCATACATACATACACATACATACATACATACATACACATACATACATACATACACATACATACATATACACACATGAACATATACGCATACACATATATACGCGTATATATATATATATATGTATATTTATAATTAATAATAAAATAATGAACACTAATGAGTAAAACGATAAAAAAATAGTAACTAAAAATTTTGCTCTTATGACGTCTCTACCGCAATTTTGATATATTTTTTTAAACATAATTTTTTTTAGGGCAAAGAAAATAGAATGCCACACAACTCTCCCAATTTTTATCTACATACAGATACACACCTCGTTAACTTTTCATTTGTGCATTTTTATTTACACAGATATCGTCCATCTTCAAGTTTTTCTTAAACTTCATCGTGTCTTTTTCGGCCATATTTGCTTTTTAAATCCATCAGTAAAATGTAACTACGCGTCGTAATGAGGAAGTTCAGTGGATTAAAAAAAATTCTTTCGACTGTCAAACTAAGCCAAAATATTTATAAAAATATTTTTACGTATGTACCGTATTTTAATTAAGTATGTAAGTTTTGCAATTTTAAAATGACTCCGCCCGTGACGTCACGAGTCATCGTCGCCAGTGAGTTGTTCTGGCATTCAAAATTAAAACCCCGAGCTGTCAAAATACAATACTTAACAAAACGGCTATCCAGAAACCGGAAACCTATCACAACACAACACACAATAACGCTATACATACCTACTTGATTGGTTATTGTTCACAAAAACTTGTGATGTTTCAAAGTCGTACATTTTTACCAACCCTTTTCTTGGCAATGTATCATATAGGATACATAATATTATGGTCTCATTTTTTTTCATGAACACGAGTAGAACGGCTTTAAAATATTTTTCATTCTTAGCTGCATTATCACAATTCATAATAAACTTTAGTTAAAACATAAAAACATTTTTCTAATTGGGATTCTGAAGCCTTTTCAACCATCTATTGTGTAAAAAAAAATTCGTTCAGCCAAGATAATGTTTAGAACCTTTAACTTATATAAATATATTTTTTCATACATTTACAAAAATTTTATCTGCGAGTTAGAAATTATTTTTTATGACCAATTCCCGTAGCACAGTACTTCCTCGTTGTTTTTAAACATTTTTTCCACTGTATTCGTTGTACATTCATTATTTGTTATGTGTCCAAACCATCGCAATACCCTTTTATTAATGTTGTCAATATCATTTAGAAAAGAGCGCTTATAGGTAAATAGTTTTACCACGGATATAAGATGACAGTTAAGCAACATTCAGTCTACTTCCATTGTTTTGATACGACCCCATCGTGAATGCTAATCAAGTCTAAGTAATTTTTTATAGTGGCATAATAAAATAAAATAATTACCCAAAATTAAACAACGATGCCACTACATGACATCACCAAGACTGTTTTAAATATCATAAACTTTCCTTCTCACACAAACTTAAAATACACATTTAATCGTGACATTCACAACTATAACACGCGTAACTCAAAAAATCTTCATGTTACTAAATTTCGCTCAACGAAGTTTAGAAAAAGTCTCTGGAAAATATTGGCCATTCCGAATTTAATGAACTGCCCGATAAGCTTAAAAACGAAAAGTACCAAAACCAAAAGTGTCGCAATTAAAAAATATTACTTAAATCTTTTTGATAGTGATAGCTATTAACACTTTGAGTACCGACCGAATACACATAGAATTTACCCTGTGCCCGGCTCATTTTTGTGAAATTTCATGCTTTGTGAAGGGTTTCTTAAACGTGTCATAATTATGAAAATACTAGGTTAAATCAATTCAAATGAATAACCAAAAGCAGAAAATTTGAAAACATATTTTTGTTGTAAATTGTAAGTAGTGAGTAGGTGCCTATTTCATTTTTATTATATCTCGGACAATACATTGGTAACACTTAAACTCAACTGTCAAATGTCAAGTGAATCCTGATAAAAACAAAGTTTTATTTTACATACATACATTCGCATACATTTATATCACCCATTATTACCATGATTATATAGTTACAAACGGAACATGTAATTGTAAATTATTATCAACATATGTTTTTGTGTTAAAAGGTTAGCAATACCATTAAATATCACATATAATTTTCCTTTAAGAATATATTAATAAGAAATCTACCTACTAACAAGTGATTTTGTAATAAGTAGACGACATCCTTGCAACAAATTTATGTTAGTATTTTGTGGGTAGCACAGTATTTTCTTGATTCATTACTTATAGATCTATTAAATATATAAGTACAAATTAATATAACTGTTAAATTTGATGATCATCAAGAAGTATTATGTTTCATCCGTGTCCAATAGGTTTGTGTACTTATAATGATAAAGGTTGAAAGGCTACGCATAAGGCAGCAAATGTCATAGAAATTCAATTGTCAGATTTAGATTCAATAGTGTAATTTTTTATTTATTACAGTATCCACTAACGGAATAATGGCCGATCCAACTATACAAACCTTTTGCTGCCACCATTCTCGTAATGGTTCAGATATGGCCGTAATGGTTATGGACGAATTCAACACCGACTCCTACAATACTTTATGTCTTTGCTCTTCTATAGTTGGTGTCCTGGGAGCTCTCTATCAGGTAACATAAGAGATCTGGAGGGACATAGATTTCCCTTCTTAAACTAACACTGTTGTATTGGGAAAGTATAAAAATATATAAGTCCTGACCGTGTATTCATGTTTGATTGATCACAATATAATTAAACTGCAGTGAGGGATACAAAGAAAGCATTTTCAAGTTTTATTTTATTTCGCAGTTGATTTTCAAAAAAGATTAATATTTTAGCAAAATTTTAGCACATTTGATGTTTGGATTTGCATCTGTCTGCCTCTGAGGTACAGAAATAATCAAAGCTTTCTTAGAAAACAAAGCATCGGGTACCTGTCAAATCATCAACATTTTTAATTTATCAAGTACAACTCTTGTGCCAAAATAAAAATGTAATTATGTATAAACAAATTTAATTATATGACAGGTTCATCATTTTACCCAATTGGTTTTGTAGACCAATTGATGGTTTCGTCACTCTTGCGACTTCATCAGATTGGTATGATTTTCAACAAATAAAAAAATTATAGACTAATATTGATAGATCAGGTGAATGGTGTATATCAAATCGATTATATCTGAATGTTAAAAAATGTTGTCACATGTCTTTCAATCGCATACGCTGTCCAATAGTATCTACCTATTATATAAATAATACTGCTATAACACAATCGATCAATAATCTTGGCGTCATATTTGATAGAAAACTTTCTTTTTTCTCACAGCACTGTGAAATGATTTCAAAGAAAGTAATCGAAATTCTTGGATTTGTCATTAGAAATCCGAAACATTTTAACAGTATTAATGAAATTAAATTATTGTACTGCTCACTGGTGAGGTCTCTTAGAATATACATCTCACATCTGGTCACCTATTTACAATAATAATTATAAGATAACTTAGATAGAGTCCAGAGAAAGTTCCTACGATATGTAAACTATAAGATGGGTCTACCCCTTTCTGAGATATCGTATGATTTGTTTTTAGAAAAATTGCATATATCCTTGCCTTCAAATAGACGCATAGTAGCTGGTGTTGTCACACTACATAATATTGAAAATAATATTAGAGATTGTCCATGCTTGGTAAATAAAATAAACTTTAGGATTCCATTTAAGACCACCAGCCTTAGATGTACTTTCCACACAAAATCATTTCAAACAAATTATGCTCAGTTCTCTCCGTTAGTGCGATAACATCTAAATACCAATAAATTTAGCGATATTTTTGATATATTTTATACTTCGCCCGCTTTAATTAAATAAAAAATTATGTCAAGTACAATATAATAAGTAAGTAAAAAAACAATGTTTAAATTAGTCACTCTTTTGCTACTCAATTATTATATTGATGAAATAACCTTTCTATATTTGTATACATATTTAAATATGTGCGTGCATTTTTTATTTCTTTATTTTCGGTTTTATTCTTTTATATATTAAATTACACTTTGTAAAAAGTAAATTGCGTACTTTTAAATAACTTCTATTGTATTTTTTTAAACATGTTTTTATTACTTTATTTTTGAAACCTTTGTATAGCTGCTACCTATTATTGTTCATAAACTTTATTATGTATTATATAAGCAAATTGATATTATATATTACGCCTATGGGCGTTTAATGTATAAAAAAAAAAGAAATATAATATGTACAACTAACATGCAACATTTTTTAAAGTTTGAAAACAATAAAAAAATATTCCTCATCAGAAGACGCTGACTCCAATGTATTTTTAGAATTCGACTATTCACATTTAAAATCATGACATTTTCCGCTAACGACTTGAATGTACATATTTTGTTAAAAGCATTCTTTGATAGGTTTCTGTTAAAAAAAGGGGATAAATTGAACCCATGAATGCAAACCATGCGTGCTGTGTTTGCCCTTGGGCGATTAACTTAATTATTGAATTAAAAAATATGTAATAGGGTATTTTCACATGTCGGGAATAAAGTTAATATGTATTCAAAACAAGTTTTCATTTATAATTTTTGGGTTTAAAATGAGCACATACAAAACAGCCCGCAGTTAGCATCACGTCATTTTGACATCACGACCGTCGACCACGCTTCTAACATTGTGTACAAGTTTGGCACCAAAACGTCACACGTGCCGTATGTCCCACGGGTCGTGCAACATCTCACTTTCGGGCGCTTATGCATATTTTAAACCTTTGTAGAAAATTTATCCGACGTCGCATGAACAAAATATTAATATAGCTACCGTTGTAATTGTTTGCTTATTAAAAATAAATTTAATTAAAAAATGTGAAAAGACCTTATTATATGTCCCAACGGTGTTATAACAGCTTTATGTGTACATTGGATTTTTAATGTCCTATTGTCCACCTGAATGTGTGACAGTGGATTTAATTATGTTATGTCCTATTTTATATTACTGGTAACATAATGTTATATCTAATTAATGCAATTTAGAAAATTTGGAAAACTTGTAAATTTGAATATTTATTGTGAGATTTGATAATCAAGACTTAAGTGGAAACGGATGTGACTTTTCTTCTTTACCTATGTAGAAATTTGTGTTATTCTCGGCCATCTTTGTTTTAGTTGTTTCTTATCTTTCTAACACAGATTCTTCCCAGACAAGAACTAACACGAAATCCAAGTACTCGAGGAAGACAAATCATTATATGGTTAGCTGTTGCCGATCTTTTGGCATCGCTGGGTAATGTTATTATTATTATAATTATGGTTAACTTATATACCGCCATTTTCGTAATATAATGCCTCAAGAGCACCTTACAAAGTGATTTTATAAATTAGTAAATTTAATTTAAATTTTTTATTAACATATTACAACAGAGATGAAGAACATTTAAGAGAAGGTAATATAGAAGTCTAGGCATCTACAGGGCTTATGACCTGTCAATGGCTGGTTTAAGTGGCCACTTTACACACTGTGTAACATTCACCATTCTGCCTATATTTGAACATCTATATTCCTTCAATCCTTTCATCTGTTGATGTTTGTGAAACTTGTGTGTTAAACTTGTATGTTAAACTTTTTAAATTTGTAATTTAAGTAAAATAATTTACTTTGTTATCACAAGCTACGGATTTATTAAAATAATTTAGAGAACAAGTGGCCTGCGAACGCAAATGCGCCTTCACCGAATTTAGTGCGCTGTTTGTATAGAGGTATAATAACTTTTTATCTCGCCGTAAATGTAGCTGATCTAAGCATAAGATGTTTGTCAGCTAGTTGATCTGGAATGCATAGTTCTCTTAGATATTCCAATGTTGAATGTTAAAAAATAAAACGAGTAATACAACATCAATAATGCCAACATATCGCTAGCCCAAAGCAACATTGAGATAAACCCGAAATTTCCGATTTTGAGATACACATGCAGATATGTCAATATGTTAAATAAATGATTGATTTTAAATAATAATATTTAGTTTATTCAGACCCTTTGCACATCTCAGAGTCCGATTATCTGAGAATAGGTTCTTCAGAGATATCTTACTGTTGCTTTGGGCTAGCGATATTTAGATTTGCATTCTACCGTCATCTGTTTAATACTTTTTATTTTATATATAAATGAACAATATTTTGAGTATTTCCAAATTTTCATAGATAAGTCTGGATTTTATCACATCAATCCCCCAATGGAAAAAATCATAGGCTATCATATTTTGAATGAAAAAGTAAAATTTTAATTAAAGAAACCAAAACTCTTAATTAAAGTTTAAACATAAGCAGAATGGTAAATTTTACAAAATGTATAAAGTAATTAATGAAAAGTAATATGCTCTGTTAACTCTTCAAGCATGAGCGTGACCACTGTCCCCAAACACTATCCTCATTGGCAATGGCATAATTGGAACCATACCATTTCAGGTGTAATGGTACGCTCTGCGTTATGGATGAATTTCAAAACCATGATACCAAGGGAGGATGACTCATCTAATGTACTCTTCTGTGCTATAACTTCTGTAAGTTTTTAAACATAATTTCTTCACGAAACTTTACTTGTAATGTGCCTAAGTATATGTACATAATTTTACCCCTCAGAATATGTTAATGATTGAGGATAAGGCTGATATATTTTGTTCTAGTATTGCCAGTTGCAAATCAAGTTTGTTTACATTTTTTGTTTACAAAATTAGTCATCTCGGCGGATGGTGTTTACTTTCTTGGTCTATCCTTACCAAACCAGATGCCAAGCATGCAGACGCTCTCATTTGTAATATGCAATTGATCTTGAATTTAGTAATACCAGTTATGAGTTTCATTTACCAGATAACTATGAACGATTTTGTCTAATTTCCAAAACCAATGTTTTTCATCACACCATCAAGATTTGGAGCGGCTTAAGAATAAGGATATTTGATTTCTACTATGCTATTAGCATATTTTCAAATGTTTCATATAAAGAGAAACAATAATATCAACATTTAATCAACAAAATAGACAAATTAACGTAGGTGTTCGTTGACAATTTCTGTGACTCCAACGTTATTTTTAATATCAGTTTACACTGCTAAAAATAAGAAACACAATTACTAACAATATCTTAAATTACCCATAGTTTGCCTAAGGAAAAGTCTGTAGGCTTATATATGGATATCTTATTTTTTGTTGGTGGAAATATGATAGTTCGTAAAATTTTATTAATTTGTCTTTATTATTTACGAATAGGAGAAGTAGGACAATATTTTTTTTTGTAATATTTATATTATTTTAGACAAATACCCTATCTAAAGCCTTTTATAGAAGTGGAAAAAGCTTAAGGTAGATCAGTACCTCAATCAATTCCTGATTTAAATTTTGAATGAAATTGGCAAGAATTCCACCGAACTGTATTATTCTGACTAAATTTGTATTCAGTAAGCCCCCCGATTTCTATTTTCAAAGAAATTGGAGAAGGGCTTTAGAAATTAAATATGGCTGCTGAACTGACAAATTCTGACTCTAAATAGGTATTCAGCACCCCAATACGCTCCGTTCTTTCAATTTTAATAATCCTAGAAATTCAAGATGGCTGCAAAGTGTAACAAAAACGAAAGTCATTTTGTACAGAATTCAGTAGGTATATACGAGTACAATACCTTGTTTGTCTTTTTTTTTTTTTTTAATGTGTGGCTTTTTTTGATAAAATTGCCTTTTTCCCATTTCGAAAACCAGAATCATGTTTTATAACAATTTTTGTATTTAGTTGAATAGGTAAAAAATAAATAAATCGAAAATAATATTATATATTATGTAATTAGTGTATATTTTTCACTTTTGTGTTATTTACTAAAAAAATTATCATCACCAACACTTGATGAAGCATAGGACACTGCATTAGTACATCAAATGTAGCATATCACAATCACATTTTCATGAAAGTAGAGTGATCAATTATACACTTCAGATGCTAGTCTGGGAACAGTGAAATATTGAAATGTAAAATCACCTTTTAAACAAATATTTCATTTTGACCTTGCCAGGAATCAAACCTGGTTTCTCGAGCGTCACGGGTGAATGCACCAATCACTAAACCCAGGGACTGACTTATCCATTTGATTTTCTTTATCAGAAGTTTTTTCTGAGAGTTGCCATTGAGTCGAAAACACTCATCTTGGATTTTGGTTCTACCTCACACCCAAAACTCTATTCTTTATCTGCTCAGACTCGGACACAATTTCTCATCATTTATCAATAGTATATTAAAAAAATATTGGTATTACTAAGAATATTTGAGCTCTTTAAGCATAAACTGGGTTGAGCCGAAATTTTCAAACGTTTAAGCAAAGAAAATGTTTCTATAATCAAATAAAGAATACAATTACTTTAGTGCCTTATGGCACTTTATAATTGTGATGGCAATTTTATAATTGAACAAAGTAAATAAATATGAATGAATATTGTTTTAGATGTGAGTGAGATTAATCCAAATAATTTTAACTACTACAAACATATTAAATTTATATTATTATTTTTGGTTTTGAATTAGTAATAAATTGATCAATCATCTTTAAAAACTTTTACCAGGCATGGACTCAGTATTTCTACACAGCAACGTGGCTTTGGACACTGTGCTATGCAGTAGACACTTCTCTATTTCTGCGAGGTATGGATGGGCGTAGTAACGCATATCATTCAGTTTCCTGGGGACTACCCGCCTTTCTCACTGCTTCTGGTCTCTCAATTCTCTACTATCCTAATGCCAAGTAAGTCTACATATTTAATTAATATGACATGGTTGACTATATCATCGGCAGTAATTTGAAATGCTATAAAGGACAACCTCTTTTATGGCAAACAAACGCACTATCCATTACCAAGGCTGACAGAAATAATAATAGAACAGCCTCACAATTTTTGATGATACTAAACTTTACTGTTTATATTTTTGTAACAGAAACTGTATACAAAAGAAAGATACCTGGCTTTTTCCTCTTTCATAAGGATTTTTTAAATGCTTTTATTTTAGATTCTTGAAAATAAGCTTATAATTTCTTGTGTGTAATTTATCAGGATCGTATGATTTATTTTTGCTTCAAATTATATTTTTTATATATGTATTCATGATTATGTATGCTGTTTGATTTCCAAATAATAATTTAAATATATATATATATATATATATATATATGTGACATCAGGAGCTTTTATAGCTTCAAAATAAGAATTTGTATCCCATATTTTTGTTTGTATGTACTGATGAACAAGGAAACCCTACAATCAACAATTTTTTCTTCTTTTCTTTTTTTAAATGTTTTTAACTATTCTATACTATGAATTGTATAAATGGACAATGGTGGAGTAAAAAAGTTGCTATAATAAGAAATGATTGTACACGACTATTAGTAGCACATTGTAAATTGTATTTACTGCGATTAAAGTTAAACCTCCGCCATAATGCACCTTTACCAAAACCAATTCGCTAGCATTAATATGAATATTTATTGGCATAAAAATATTCGCTGAACAAATTTTGTTAAAATGTCATTCGCCCTAATTGTCAATTAACAAAAAAATAAATTAATTTATCTGGTAGTTTTACATAGAGTACTATTTTTTCTTCTTCTTTACAGTTGCCACAACCTACACTCGTTAAAGTCAGCTCTCCTGCGTGTTCTACCAAACTATTTCGCCACATATTTTCCCATTGCTGTAGTCATGATTGCCAATCCCATTATTTACTTGATTTCTTCTAAAAATATGGAGAATTGTATTTGGGTTTCTTACTCACAGGTAATTATTGTTTACTTAATCGATGTAATCTTCATAAAGAATACTAGTGGCATGATTATTATGAATCCATCATAGAAAACTAGAAAGTTATAATTGCATATAGGCTAACTGTCATTTCAGTAAAACTCATACACCACTCTGCCTAGAATATGGTTAAAAAAGAAATATTATCAGGTTGATTGGCAGACAATAAAAACATTGTTTAACTCCACCCATTGATAATACATAGATGCACCCTATAGAGTAAAATATTTCAAAAAGTAGTGACATGAAAATGTGCCCATAGTTATTAAGTTTGTTTAATATTTGTACCAGGGCTGCATTCAACGATCATTCTTAATATGCTACCAAAAATTGAAGAATACTCATTTTTGGTATATAAAAAAGTATGTATTTTATATAAGGTGGTATATTTTTCATAACTTCCTTCCAAATCCTATTTTCCACCTGCTGACAAGCCTCCAAAGAAGATGCTTAGCGGGTTATTTCTTTAAACAAAAAAAAATTGTTAACAATCAACATTCATTTTTGGAGGATCCCAATCAGATTGTTTCTTTAAATTCCTTATGATTTTAACACATTAATTTATTTTCACTGGATTTTGGGGAATGCAAAAATAATATTGACTCATATTTATTATATTTTAAAAATTTATTCCTATCAATGCAGCCCTGTAAGTAAGAAGAGCTTCACAATTGCGCCGCTAGGCGTAGTTTGACTTTTACAAAAAATAATATTTATATTTGCTTTACAAGCTTTTTTAATCACTCATGAACAAATATTTATTAATGAAAAGTTACACAATCCTTTTTACAATGTAAAAACCAAAAGGTTTTTACACGCTTTCATGACACAAGCAAGCATTTTAGTTTCGATTCTAAACATCACGCCTGGCTGGCGGTCAAAGAACGACTTAATACGCGCTGGGCATGAGTTAAGTGTCATAATTTTTTAGGGCTCAGGGCATGTCGATGTGTATTAATATCTCAATGACTCCACCATACATTAAAAATGACAAAAGTATACATTTCTATAAGTTAAAGATATGTTTTGTCAATAGCTTTAAGAAGTAGAGGCTTTTCTAGTCCATTTCTCAAACAAAAAAGGTTTATGAACATACTACATTTAACATTAAAAGTTTTGTTATGTACCCCACGGAATCTATTTTAGCAACACAACTTTTTTTTAAATCTGTACACAATAGTGCACAGGGCTCCATACACTTGCACATCATGAAGGTAAGGATCAGCTGTACAATTAGAGAGCTAGTTGTGTATATCATAATATCGTATTTAAAAATCACTTGGAATATAATACAGTAGGACTCCGTTTATTCAAACTCCAGTCATCCAGATTGCCAAATATCAATTAACTTTGCTGGGACCAGATTACACTGCGAAGTTTGTTATATAGGAATATGCAATTTGAAATTAATGAGTCATTTATTTTAAATTTTATCTACAAAGTAAAATTAAGTTTTTTGTATGAAAAGCAGAATATGCATACAATGTTTTCTTCTAAACATGTTCAATTATAGGTTACTGACGAACATGCTTTAAATGTTCATGCAAATATACTCATTTCTGTACACAAATATCAGTTTTTCTTTATAGACAGTCGAAGATAACTGTTACCTTCCCATTGTAATTGGGGCCCTGGACATGTTTAAGTAAGTTTTTGATGTGATTCCAATCCGCTGTATTATTTTAAAAGCAATAAAATCTGGAACTCGTTAATTCGTATAATTGGAGTTTTACTGTGTGTCAACACAAAAGAACTGCCGTTCTCTGGCTGGTTTACTTCATACATTATTATTGAGATAACATACCTAATTATTTATTTTTATATATATCTTTAGGTGACCAGTAAAGAATGGAATCTTATGCACACTCTCAGAACAAAATTCGTTTGGATAAATATATGTTTCTACCTGTGTTGGTTGCCTAATATTATTAATGGAGTGCTCCTCTGGACTCTTTGGTATGAATTACCTGTCAAAGTTATAGTAGTTGTGTGGTATATTATGGTAAGTTCACTTTATTAATAGTACTTTCTTTTATTTACTATCCATAAACATAGGTTCATTACATATTGCATTTGAAAAAGTTTCCATTCTAGGATAGGAACATACAAAAAAAAATCAGCAGCTTTGATACACTTGACCGAATAAAATATAATAATTTCATATGAAACATAAACATATAATCCATAGCAAACTTGGTTATTTCACAAATCCAAAAAGTCAAAGGCCATTATAAACAAATATTACATTCTACCAACAGCTATGTCAGTTTCAATCCTAGAAAATATGGTCAAGCAATAACATTTACAATAAAATCTGAAATTTATATACTTAGTTGGCATTTTATCAACATCCACATGAAGATGGCACAAAAGTAAAATGTCCTCTCCCATACGGTTGTCACAGATACCCATATATATATATATATAAATATATAAAAACATTTTTTGTAATCAATTAATATTTTTCCAGGCCTTGATGAATCCACTGCAAGCTCTTTTTAACGCTTTGATTTATAGAAGATGGACTCCGGGAACACAGAAATTAAAACTGCCATTTAATATAAACTGTTGTTCGGGTAGAGAAAAGTCTGTAGAACCAGCAGTGGAAACAACACCTCTCCTTGGTCATCGTCCCCCATCAAGACTTAGGCTGACTGACCATCCAATCAATAGCATAAATGAATTTTCTTCTATGTAATATTAAGTCATTAGTATTGTCTCAAAGGTCACAATTTGTCAAAAACATTATTTACTTTAACAAATCACAACAGAGATGGATAATATTTTAGAGGAGGAAATATGGAAGGTTTTTTTGGTTGGTGGATTTCTTTGGCTTTTAAGGTTATTTGTCTAATTAAACTATTATTTGTTTTATCTAGCAAATTGGATAGCAAAATAGGTGCATTAAAATAATAAAAAAATATATCTATTTAAAAAAATAATAGATATAATGATTTTCTTACAACATTTATAAAAATACTCATCACTATGTTACTGTTTGCTATATGAATTGTTATTGCTTAATGTATTGAAAACTATGTTTATTATGGTTTATTAGAACAGAAAATTAAATCAAAAATTTTTGTCAAATCAGTTATAAAATAAAGTTTTTTAACACGTTCACAGCTATGCCGTCTATTGCCATCAAAATCGTGTCTCTCATTTAGGAAATGGCAGGGGAGATATTATGTCCCTATAAGAAACAGTCGGCGACAAAAGAGTCCCAGTATGTTAGTCCAATAATATTCACTTCAACTCATCAACGGTCCAATCGGAAGTGAAATATTTTTTCAAAATAAGAAAGTTATGTATCCATATGCGTGGATCCTGCGAAAAAAAAGTTTCTGCTGAGTGGAGATCCTATGCGTAAAAGTTGTTCCCAAACAATTAAAATATTTTATAATGCCACTTTTGGGATAGTAATTTATAATGTTTAGCTACTCTAAAATGTTAATTTAAATGTATTTATTGTTAGTTCCTGGACTGGCATCCGGAACAGCAGATCATCTTGCCTTCATGTAACAAATTATTGAGGTTTATTGCAATAATTGGGTGTACCAACGCTCTGCCCTATTTATCGTTAAATGTGAATAAGGGAAAATAATAAAATATTTAGATTCAATTATATTCAACATGAACATTTTTTGCTTAAATATAAATGTATTGAGACTAGACTAGAGCTAGCCCAAAGCAACAGTGCAATATTTTTGAAGAACATGTTCTGAGATAATCGGACTTTGAGATGTGCAAAGGATCTGACTAAACTAAATAACTTGAAGTAGATTATGAATATTTTATTATTTAAAATCAATAATTTATTTAATTTATTAACATATCTACATGTGTATCTCAAAATCGGAAATTTCGGGTTTATCTCACAGTTTCTTTGGGCTAGCGATATTAGTATGTTAGCTAAACTGATCAAATCACACCATATATTTAACGACGGTAAAAAGGGACGAGCTGACACCCACGGAGATTGAATGTAAATTTTTACATTTACATTAATAACCCTCTTGTACGACATCCATAAAATCAATGGGTTTATATCAAATTTGTATCACACAAAATTAGACTGTTTTTACAAATTGTCATTTAGGTTTACATTAAAATCAATTTTTATGATATTTATTCTACTTATTCCCAATAGTTTCAAGACCTGTCTTAGCTACATCATTTTGGAAGTGATTGAAAAAATTAAAAAATCAATATTAATTTTTTTCTTTGTCATTTCTTTTTACTGTCGATATATACTATATAATGTATTTTTCTTGCATTTAAATTTACTTTTTCAGAATGTTTGTGACCATTTCTATCTGCCTTCTTTTTTAAATTAAGGCACATTATTTTAGAAAAATCTTCAAAACTGTGTATTAATATTAATTTCTGGTTTGTTATTAAAACTTTAATGTGATTATTTTCATTTCTATATGGTGGCCTGCTATATATAACCTGATATTGATGTAAAATAACAAATTGCACATAAATAATATGAACCTATTAAAACTCAGTTATGGTCATGTTGAACCCCAATCAACCTCAACTTGATTCCTTTTTTCAGAAAGTGAGTTATTTGTATATTACAACTCATTGAAAATGGCTCCCATAGTCGAAATATTTGGGTAAATCATAAAAACGCAAATATTTCTTTAAAAAAACATTGCGGCTAAATGTGATACTGAAATTCCAACTAAAATATATTAAAATTGGAATAATTTTGATTTACATTATCTTTTTCCTTGTTTTTGTCATCATAAATTAGTGCATCGCATTGATTAAATATGCATAATTTTTTTGACTAAATAAAAAAATAGAATAGGTAAATTGCATGCTGTGAATGATTAATTGATGAATTATAAATAAATTACATAAGTGTTGTGAATTTTTATTGAAATCACACAATATCATATTTTAATTACATACATATAACTTAAAGTGTTGCTAATCTATTAGAAATTCCAAGGCTGAAATGAAATAATTGTTTTTAATGTCTAGTTTTTTTGTCTCTATTGAGATATCTGTCTAGTATAATTTTTGTGTATATAAATAAATGTCCACCTTGTGCTGTAATGGTCAGCGCGTTTGACCACCATGCAAGAGAGACCTCTTGCACCGAAATATTGATTTAAAAGGGTGTTTTTACACTAGAATATTTCGTCCCTGGACTGGTACCTTCATGTAACAAAAATGATCAAGATACGCTGCGATTGGTGTACCAATGCAGTGCCCTAAAGAAAAGGGAATGATGAGAATTTTTACTAAATCTTAGAAATACGCAAGTGATTTTTAAAACTATGCAATATTCCAAATAAAATGTGCCGTCTAATAAATAATCAGTGTGTGGTTAGGAAATGTAGATTACTTTGATTCCCAACAAGCTCAATGTGAAATATTTATTTTAAAGTTGTTTTTTCAATAAAATATTTAATTGTTTTAATAATATTTTGTGTAATAAAGCAATAATTTTACAGGTACTTTGCACATTATAATATGGTGTAAATTATTAATAAAATTGTATGTCAAGGGGTTTTGGGGTCATAACCCCTCCTCAAATTTAAGAATTAATATCAAATTAAAATGAATTAATTACCTAAATTAATTAGTTAGACTCTTTAATAAAGAAGACTGATTTTTTCATCGCTTTATGGGTGGTGGTAAATCGGGTATTTTGTGTCAGTAGCTTTTATGTCAGCTTTTTCAACGACGAAATATTGATTTAAGAAAGAAAACAAATTCAGCAGAAGATACAGAACAAAAAATTTAAAAATTGAGACAAAACGCAGAAAAGAAATTATTTGTTGCAACAGAGAGGGAAAACATTTTTAAGAAGGAAATACGGAAGTCTAGGGCTTACGACCTGTCGTTGGCTGGTTGAAGTGGCCACTTTATACGCAAATTTAGATCTAAATAACTCCTTAGGGAGGAAATCCAGCCTGTCTACAAACGTTTGGACATACTCAAAACATTGTTAATAAATTATTCCTTGAATGCTCGGAAACGGGCTGAAAAAAAACCTTTAAATAAGCCGCGTACTTCTCAAACAAAAAGATGCAATATAAATGTTGATAGTGTTATAGACTACTGTTGCATTTCAATATATGTACCATTTTTAGATAGTTTTATAACTAATCTGAAAGAAATAAATATCACTATAGGTTGGATTTCAAAATTTGTTACCGACAAATCCTCTCAACCTTTCTGATGCTACTATAAAATAATTTCAAGATATGGTAATGTTTTATAGAAGTGACTTGACAGGTAGTCGTCTTGATGAACTGAAAGTGGGACTTAAATTTTGGTACAGTGCAATTGCTAGACTGGAAAAAGACCAGTGGTCAAAAGATGCCTTAACTGCTTTGGCTAATTGTGAAAAAATACTTATGCTGCCAAATATTGCTGACTCAAGTCACAATTTTGCCTGTTTCTACTGCGGAGAATGAAATAAGTTTTTCTGTTTTACGACATCTAAAAAATTATCTACGAAACTAATCTAACTAAAATTAAACAAAAACTAAATCCAATGCTGGATGCTATTTTAAATAAACTAGCAGAAAAATCGCTGAAACTTGAAGTCAGACTACATAAAATAATAAGTTATTTAGTTTTCTATTTGTGTTCTGTATTTTTGAAAAAAAAAATAAGGTTTAAATAGAGCTTTTTTTTATTGGCCTTATTAACTACAAAATTTAAAAAACCCCCTAAAAAAATCCTGGGTGCGTCAATGTCCTTTGATAATTACTAGGGCAGATATTTCCATATGAAGTCAATAAATATTAATGTGCCTTATATTTTTTATATTTGTATTGTTTTATAAGAATAATATTGCTATAAATTAATATTATGATCCAGTGACAAAAAAATAATAAAAAAAAACAAACAATAATATATAAAATACTATATTTTGATTAAATCTACTGAGAAAAGAATACTGGACCTAACCTTTAAAGGATTCTATCTTGATCTATGTGTGTACTTTTAATTTTAAGTATACTGTAATAATCAACATGATCAATATTTTCTTAAACAATTTGAAATATTTAGGAATTTTAATGACATTTTACTATATTACATATGTATGTGTAGTTTTAATATTATAAGAAGCCCAGGTACCCTTTGACAACACAAGAACACAACAAATAATGTTTTACATAAACAAAATTAGTTTAAAAGGTTTGTTAAATGGACGTTTTTTGAAAAAAAATCTGTTCTGTAAAATGCAATAAATAAATAAGTACATATTTTTGTCTGCTTTAAATATTTTATGGAAGTAACTGTAGGTTCATCAAAAAGTTAACAACTGTTTCTTTGTTCAGGGAAAAAACGTCTAAAAAGTGACTGATGTGTTTTGATCAGCCTAGGATATGTGTATGTATGGTATGGGTTTATGTGTATCTTAATTTTTTTATTCATATGAAAAAGTCTTGTTTTTCAATAAAATAAAATTATTACATAATATGTTTTATAAATTAATAATAAAATAAACAAATTTAAAAAAAATATTTGATTAGTTATTTGGCGAATTCTTTAATTTACAATATTGCAAAATAAACACAAAATTACTTTAAATTAAGCACTAATTTGGTGACAAAATGATTGTTTTAAAACACTATCTAAAATTTAGAACAATGGTCACGGTAAAGTAAATAAATGTGTGGACTCAAACTATTGTTAATAATATAATATGGAGTTCTATAAAATAAACGCCAGCTCAATTAAAATATTTTATTTAGTAGTAAGTAGTCTTTACAATATTGTTATGATTATTATAAATCTCTGGGAACAAATTGAAGAATTTAACTTATAATATGTACAATAAATTGATATGGTTTATAAATATTTTTTAATTTATAAATTATTTTTCCTAAGTAAATTTAAACATATATACAGTTGGAATTTACGACACATTTTGGTTTTCACACACGCATATATGTAATTAATATATATTATATATATGTTGAACTAATTCTGCTGTCCTCTTAAATGTTTTCTTGACTGTGCCGATCATTTACTTTTGAAAAAGTCGTTCTCTTGCTAGGAACAGCAGAGTTGACTATATGTAAATCACAGTAAATAAAATTAGGTAATACATATTTGTGAATTTTAAAACCACAATATATAATTAAAGTAAATAGAATGTTTAATTTGTACACAAATAATAAAGCAATATTAAAAAATGCTGAACACTTACAAAATTAATGCAGCAATATTAAGTATACCATACAAAAAAAACCCTCACTCGAGAACTCAAAACTTGGATCACTAGATTTTTCTTAAAATATTAAAATAAAACTTTTCAGGAAGAAAACTGACAATGGAATTAATTGTAATATTTGTAAAATTACCGTTCTTTTTAAGCACCCTACTCGGGCATGCCTAATACACATATAAACTAGCATGTCAGCTATAAACTATCTTTCACTAATAAATATAATTATTTATATTGACCTCATGTATACTAGACCTATAAACAAAATCACATAGTAGGCAAATCCAAAATTAATGTTCATTAAAAAAATACTGTCAAATGAAAACATTTTGACATTCAGTTGTGTTTTGCCTGCTGATACTGGACTTAAAAAATTTCATCTACATTCTGTTATTCAAAATTTAAAAGTTTGTCTTAAAATCTACATTAGCAAATGTTTTAATATATGCTTTTAAGGGATACAATGGAGTTGGGGTTCAGATTGTTACATAAAATTAACAAGACATCGTCCAATATAAAAAAGCAAAACACTGTAAAGAAACAATATTGTTTTATACTGTTTTTAAAAAGATAATGTCCCTCACGTTACTGTTACTAGAAAGAAAAATTTAAAAACACGAACAAATTTAAGGTCTAATACTGATTTATAAATGTTTTGTACCAAAAACAAACAACAAACTAAAATAACTACTTTTAAAATGTCTATGGTTAACAAAAGAATTCAAATATAAATATTTATCACAATTGTGTTCATGTATCATAATTGATTTTCAGGTATTCCCATTGTGACATCGGTAATGTCCTTCACAATCATGTGCGCCACTTGCCAAGCCAACTCTTCTCTAGCTTTTTCCTTCTCTCCGTGTATCAGTCTGTTGACTACTCTCATTATCACAGAGTCTTTTTTCTCAGGATCCGGTTCCATACAGGACTCAAACCTACCTAAACTATTTACACGCCCTAAACACAAGCCTCTTTCTGTCTTTCTACGCCATAGCAAGTCTCCGTTGTACAGTTGTTTCGAATCTATCCTCATATCTGTCTGAGGATGTTTTCCTTTCTTACTGTTTGTAGGAAAATCTTCCATGGCGAGAAGAGTATTTCTGGCATTAATACTAAACTCGCTGCTACAGTCCGATGAGGACTTCTTTCGTTTGGATTCTTGCCAACTTCCTTCTACAGCACTAATAATTTCTGATAGATATTTATAGTACAATTGAGAGGTCAGAAATGAGGAAATGTACTGCTGTAAAACTTTAAAAGCGAGCCTGAATGGTTTATGGAAGCATGTTGGTAAAGGCCCTCCTTCCCTGCAAATGTTCTCCTCAATATCTGAGCGTACATCGGTAGGGAACCCCAAAGAGTTAGTGGCTTGTAGAGAAAAGTATTTATCATACAAAATAATAGCATCATTCTGCGCCTGCTCCGGGTCATAATTTACATTGTTACTTAATTGATCTCTAAAATTAATTACGGCTAAAATAAACTCTAATAGTACACTGCAGTGTTCCTGTTCGAGATACTCTGTGAAATAAAATAGTGCCATTTGATTGAAAATTATGTCTTCAATAGAGAGGTTCCCGCTTGTCAGTATATCTATTTGGTATTTACAGTGATAAGCGCTCTGCGTAAAATTATCAAAATGTGTGGCCATTTGAGCGTATAATAACTTTTGTACAATGGAGAAAATATTTGGATCTATAATGCCTTCCGGATGACATATAGAAGATATGATTGTGTTTCTGACGTCGTCAGGAATGTCTAATCGCTGCGATGACTCCAGCGCAATATATGTCTTAAATATTCGCAATGCTTCATTAAGTAGTGCTTCTTTACTATCTATGGGAGATTTCTGTTGAAATTTCGTATTCAATATATCTGAGCAACTAGCATGTACATATAAAGAATAGTTTTTATCTTTGATACATTCTAAATTACCAATTTTACCCATTTGATAAAACCCATTTATATTTTTAGAATCATGTTTTAATTTTCCAATGGAAGAATCAAAACTCACAGTTCTATTAACAGGGACGTGCATGGTACTTTTATTACTGGAGGCATTTTTTTTAAACAAAGATTCAGCAGCACACCTAAAGTTTTCAGCCTCTACCCAAAACTCTACAGCGGAGGATGATGATATTGAATCCAAATATTGAGCAAAATAAATTAGAACTTGTTTATCTGTGAGTACTTCATCCAGCTTCTTGGATAAACGGGAGGAATTACCAGTAATATCTTCATTTAAATCTGTGAAAAATAAAATATACCTATATTTCCACCGTCTTTAAGGAGTTTTTACTATATATTATAGAATGCATGCGCAAACAGAAAGTAAGGAGTTTATTTATTTATTATGTGTTTAGTAAATTATTTACATCCCTAGCATATTATTTCACGTTGATTTTGTACTAAGCCAAACTGATATAAATATTATATACATTTTGAAAGTATATTTCTCTGCATATTTTACTGCAATAAGAGAAAATATTTACTTATATTTTATTATAATACCTTGTTTCTTAAAAGAGTATTTAAAAAATATTTTTTTAAATAATATTAATATACCAGTACTATTTTTTAAAAGAAAATAACAGCAGGTACTTATTAAATACATAAGTAATTAACATAAATTTGAAATTCACCAAGTTTGGCGCATTATTACTCTGAGGAAATTCTGCATATTATAAACAAATTTTAGCCTTTTTTTAACTATCCAAATATGTTTTTTTTAAGGTCCACGTTCATTGCCATACCTTGACATTTTTGATTTAACAAAAAATACTTTTATGATTACTTTTGAAAAAATTGCTCTGAAAATTGTTTTTCCAATGAATGCACCTCAAAAAGGAAAATATAGGTGAGTTTTTTTAAAAATAAATACTAAGAAGATTTTAATAATTACATATTATTTAACTTTTATTGCATATTTTAAAAAAACATATATGAAGCAGGCGCGTTCCGCCCGTAGATACTGTGGATGCGGCGCATCCATTGAATATTTAAAAATATTAATATATATTTTATAAAAATTACAAATACAAAAAAAAACTACAAATATTCATAAAATTAAAAATATTTGCAGAAAATATTCGAGCCCACGTGACTTACAAAATCAAATATATTCAGTATACATACCTACTTCTACATATGAGTATTCTCACTTTTAACGTACTAAATATTAAAGTACCTTGGCTATGATAGTATTCGTAAGATACACTGGAATCTACATACTGCTGTTCATTTTGAGTCCAGTCTTATTACAAATGTTAGAATTTACGCGCATGGGCATTAAGGTTCTCATAGAGATGAGAGCATCCAACTTGTGAAATGCAAAGAAAAATCGACTCTAAAAACGTGCATCATAAAGTTTTAAATAGCGTATTATTAAAATTTGGCCAAATTCCTAATGTTTACAGCTTCACCACTAGATGCACCTGCTCCTATGCTTCATTAATTTATAGATAACTAAACTAACTATTAATTATTATTATTATTATTATGGAAAACCACCATATAGCCCCATTTATGTAGTATATTAAAAAAAGTTTTTCTATGCAATATTGATTTTTTACAGCTTCATTTAACTACTCCAGTAGATCAGTGTAGTATGTTTCCATTATAATGACACCATTTTTATTGTAGTCGATCAACAGAATACCCTCTATCTCAAAAAACATCCTCGACCTTTCGGTTAATTGTGACACCATGAACTTCTAGGGGAGTGGTGTGCCATTTTTATACTACTGCTTGGAATCTTGTTTCGATTCAGCTTCATAATTATGAACCCACATTTCATATCCGGTAACAATCCGATCCAAAACATCATCCTCATGGTCACAGCAGAGGTTTAAGAAGTCGCGGGAACTCTCAACACGTTTTCACCTTAAAACTGGAGTAAGCATTCTCGGCACTCATCTTGCACTGAACTTTGACATACCAAGATGCTCCTACCTTTCCTACTTTCTGCTAGCTGCTCTTTCTTTATACGGATATCCTCCAATATAAGTTTTTCAATAACGTTTGATAAAGTGGCCTCAATAGGCCGTCCAGGGTGGGTGTCGACTTCAATTGACTCTACCAGTTTTTGAAAGACTGTATCATTTTTAAATCATGGTTTTCTCAGGACAAGAGTCCTCGTACACTGCTGACATCTCTTCCAGAATGATATGCTGTGTTTTGTTTAGTAAGAAATTTGATGATGGCTCAAAACTAAATTTTATCCATATTTGGTATTTCCTCGGGATCAATTCGATTATTTAGGTGTAATTCATTTAGGTCAATACTTGGTATTCACACTATTTACTCATATATATATATATATATTAGCACGCCACAACCCCCCTGGTAACCATTACATTCTGCGAATTTTTGGACCACTCCTCGTATAACGATAAAAATGCGTACATATATTTAATTTACTTGTGAAATTATCAAAAGATATATACATTTTACACATGA
>NW_028279761.1:0-79334 GCF_059751315.1 Micrasema longulum
TTATCCACAGAAGAAGATTACCTGTCTGGTTCCGCATCCCTTAAGTGGAAGCTCTAGCCGGTAACTGAGTGCACCCTTTCCGGCAACTTGGCAAGCGGAGTTCCGGTCGAAATCTGCATACGCTATTCCGAAGAACTTATCGTTGAATTTCAACTCCACCTGCAACATAAAATATAATTAGATATGTAGGGTCCATAGCGCTTAATCGATGACACACACGTGTTCAATTAGTTCACCCGAAGTAGACTAATGACCGACGATGCGATGTCATCATTTTCTATTGAATCCAATACATACGTATTTTATTTATTTATTTTATTTTATTTGGGAAATCAACAGTTCTACATACATATTTATAGTAAACGAACAGATATAGTGTATAAACTAAGAACTAATAACAGATTTCCACATATTATACAAAGTTAGTAAAGAAAATATATTACATATCAAATAAATACATATAATTTATACATATAAAAATGTTATTTTCATGTACTCGTAAATATTTTTCAATAATCAAAGAATTTTTTTATATTTATTTTAAGAACATTAAGTCACTGTAAATTGGGCGGGATTAGGACAAGAATGCTTGAAGAGAGGATAAGGAGGGGAAGGGAGATGTACATATTTATTATTATAATGTCTACTAAGTTACATGATGCATTTTTAGTGTAAATTTTAAATCTGACAGAGTGATGGTTGTGTAATCTATATTTTTAAATTTTACACTGAAAAAGTCCTACGAAAAAAATAATTTTTAACGTACAATGTTTTACTTATTGGTACATGAAACAGGTGGTCCCGTCTACAAATCCTGGCTGGCACATGTATTGTTATTAAACTAAGTAGCTCTGTGCAGTCAACTATTCCTGTCATAATTTTGTAAAGCAGTAGTTGGTCCGCACACACTCTGCGGTATTGTAGAGAAATGATTCCATGGAAGGTGGAGGCAGTGAGAGTTGATACATAAGAAATACCGGTTTTGTATTTAAAGTACTTTATAAATTTGTTTTGAATATTTTCTATTCTAGTTATATATATGGCATTCTGGGGATTCAACTCTTACAGTATTGCACATTAAACCGGGAGCATTGTTCTGCAGTACATGTATGTATGCATTTAAGGAGTATCTAATACAAAAAAGTCAAAATTAAATTACATTTATAAAAGCTACTAGTTTTCTTGACATTTGGCTTGCCAACTGCCGGCTAAATGCAATAACGTGATAAATAATAAATAAATAATGTTTGAGTATGTCCAAATGCTTGCATACTGGCTGGATTCACTTCCTAGGGAATTATTCATATTTAAATTTATTTCAACAGGGGGAAAACATTTTTGAGAAGGGAATATGCAAGTCTAGGCATTTACAGGGCTTATGACCTGTCATTGGCTGGTTTAAGTGGCCACTTTACACACTGTGTAGCATTCACCATTCTGCCTATGTTTGAACATCCAAATTTCCTCAACTCTTCCATCTGTTGACTTTTGTGAGGTAAACTCACCCTAATGATAAAAGTTTCAGCTCTTTTACGTCACAAAAGTCAACAGATGGAAGAGTTGAGGAAATGTGGATGTTCAAACATAGGCAGAATGGTGAATGTTACAGTGTGTAAAGTGGCCACTCAAACCAGCCAATCACTGGTGATAAACCCTGTAAATGCCTAGACTCCCATATTTCCTTCTCAAAAATGTTTTCCCTCTCTGTTGAAATATATTTTTTTAAATTAATAAATAAAAATAGCAGTTTTTTGGAATATTTTCCATATTTACACCGGCGAAATTCAACTATGTGATTGCGCAGCAGGATTATACGTCGCGAAACGTAAATATTTTGACATTTAATATTAGGTGTTTACGGATGTTGCATTGTGATCGCGAATACGATAAACAACCATGGTGAGAAGTTGTTATCACGTCGCTTATAAGCACGTCGATAGTTATTTGTGATTGAGGTGCTGGACAACGTCTGCCTGGAAGACCACCCGCGAGATGAAGGAACAAATGGACATTATATCGGGAGAACAATTAGATTTAACAGCAGTTTTACCTGCATAGAACCAGCCGCGCAGTTGAGAGCCGCTTTCGTCCTGTTGAGGAATATGACAGGACTAAGATCGTCCAATTTTGTGACCTGGAAGGAAAAAAAATATTAAATCTGTAAATCAAGTCTCAAAAATGAAATGCAAAAAATTACGACGCGTAATATAAAATATTTATTCAGATCGTCATCACCTTTCCCTTTCCGCATCTAATGGTGCATAGAACTTAGAAATTTTAGAAATAAATAGGATAAAAAATAATAGCGAAAGAATTTTAATAAATCAGCAGATAGAATTTAAAAACTCACCCTTATTTGCCCCCTTAGTTAGACCCTGTACATTGTAATAAAACAATAAATATTTTTCATAACATAGAAAATCCTCTTAAAGTACACCGCCAACACTTGTTTCGATCATTTGTCTCACTGTGTTCCATTGCAATAATGCGTATTGTATCTTTTTCAACTTATTTTTAAATGTACCGACACTTAAGATAATATTTAGTTTTATATAAATTACCCTTACACTGTATAATATTCTCCAGTCTGGAGATGCCCATTAGAGGGTGAAAGCGCTAATTATTATAATATTTTTAAAATATAAACTTTTATGGAAATATAAGTTATTACATAATTACAATGGAATTCCATCAAGAATTTTTTTTTTTTTTTTTTTTTTTATACGCCTCCACTCGTTTGCGAGTGATTTTGGCTCTTAGAAACAAGAAAAAGAAATTTAAAGAATATACGCTTCAGTGAACGACAAAAAAAAAAAACCCATACCCACGAAAAAATATAACATAATGTGAGGTAGTTAAAATCAGTATGAAAGAGTTGTGACAATAAAATATTATTACTGTATAAAGTAAACGTAAACATAAAATGAAATTTCAGGCCAAAAGTAAAGAGGGACATTCAATTAGACTTATTAATTAAATTATGCAAATAATATTTAACAAATTCAAATATTTTTATTATTTGTCTTTAGGAATTTAGTCAGAAGTAAATAAGTATCCAAATCATTCTGGGCTAGTAAAAATTTTACGTTAAGAGGGAACGTATTATATTCTTCACATATATTTTGAAGGAATTCACTTCTTTCGAAGAGGGGACAGTCAAAAAACAGATGATCTAATGTCTCATCGTCGTTTTCACAAAGACACATTGCCGAAGTAAAGACACCTATTCTCGATAAATGCGAGGCAACGAGACAATGTCCTATTCTCATTCTTGATATTAAAGAGATGTTCAATTTTGATTGCTTTTCGATTTCAAACCATGGTGTAACGGGGATGGAGCATTGAATACTCTTATAAAACAACCCAGTCGAGGAATTCTGCCAGAAAATTGTCCACTCAGATCTGATTTTATTAATTATAGTTGGTACACAATCATCAGTAGGACGACTAAAGGAGTGCGGGATGCTTCCATGAAGGCATGCTTCCTTTGCTAGGTGATCAACTCTTTCATTTCCAGAAATTCCGATATGCGAAGGAATCCAACATAAGGTCACCTTGAAATTTCTCTCGAACGCAAAAAATATAAGATATTTCATTTCACAAATTAGTCCATCATTACTACCATAAATTCCAGATTTCAACTTTTTGATCAGACTTAGGGAATCAGTAAATATTATTGACATAGGAATCTCAAGGTGTATAACTTCCATTAAAGCCTCTTTTAGTGCAATGCACTCGGCAGTAAAAACTGAGGAATCGGAAGGCAGTATGAAAAGTCTACTTAATTGAAAAGTTGGCCATCAAGAATTGTCAATAAATAATTTAAATGAAATATCTTTTATGACTTAGTGCTGTCTTACTTGGAGCAGTCGAAATGATGTTGTCATTTTAGGTGCTATGTATAGCTGTTTTCTTTTAAGACGCGTTTCATAGCTCGTATTGTAAATTTTATTTCCACCGTGTTTATGAGTGTGAACGAGGAGTGCCTTAGCGTACAGTTGCCTGACTTTCAAAACACCTACTCGTCCAAACACCTCAGCTGTAGGTGTCCCGATGGGGACGCATGGTCATAAGCCCTGTAAATGCCTAGACTTCTGTATACCCGTCAACCCGTTAGCTGCTCGTCAAACTATTATTGACAATTCAATTCCATAAATTAAAAAAATACTTGTTTATTTTTCTTTCCTTATACTTGTTTTTTATTTTTTACTATTATATCAAATTGCATTGTAGTATTGGCAAATGCGCATTTCATATATACATATTTTTATTTATTATTTTTTCGCGACAATATATGCTTGCTTGTTTATTAATTTAACTTAAATTTGTCTTTCTTGCTTACCGTAACACTTTATTTACTGTGTCTGCTTTACAGAATTTATTTCTTGAGCTTTGCATTTTTTGTTTATATGCTTACTGTTTTTACTTACATACCTTTGTTATTATTGTTTTTAATTTGTAAAACTTTTTATTATATCCTTCTTAACTAATTTCACATATTTTTTCTGTATATTCTGTATTCTTTAGTATGTTAGCATGTATTTTATTTATATTTTTTGTAAATGCCTTTTGGGCGTTAATGAACAAAATAAATAAATACCCTCTCAATTTTTTTTCCTCTTTGTTGCAGCTTTAGCTTTATTTTTTACCGCGTGTAAGGTAACATTTTTGAATCAAATTTCCTGTAGCACTGAACTTCTGCAAGGGATCGCGATCCTCAGTCACGAGGACAGCGGCTAAGAAGAATAATTTGAATAACGTCGATGCTGTGTTACCTTGCCGTCCAGGACAGTCTGCTCCGGCAGGCCATCGCCCTGGTACTCTATGTTGTTGGCGTGGGAGGCGTAGTTGCTCTGCGCGGAGCTGGTCGCCAGCAGCGAGCAAGCCAACAAGGCGCCGAGGAAATTGGACGCCATTTTTGATCTGTGAACAATAAAAATCAATTCAATCAGTCATATTTCATGCACAGTTGATTAAAAAATAAATAAATTTACTAAGCTTTGATACATTCCCACCCATCCTATCTTTCATGTATTTGGAGTTTCGCCAACAAAAATCAGATTTCAGAGATACAAGTAAAGAGATTAACATATTACAACAGTAGCTCAATCACAAATAACTATCGACGTGCTTAAAAACATGCCAAGCATTTGAGCGATCAATAACAATAATGAACATGCTTAAGTTACCGCAGTCGTAAGTCAACGCGTGTGTAATCTCTAAGTCAACGCTTATGTCGGTTTCTTTTTTGTTTTCCTCGTAAATAAATACAGTTCACTAGCGAAAAATCGGCGTTTGCTATAAAAAATAATACAATATTTTGCATTTGCAAAATAGTAAGGAGTATCTTATACAAAAAAGGGAAAATTAAATTACAATTACTCCGGCGACTGATTTTCTTGATATTTGGCTTACCAACCGCCAGCTAAATGCAATTAATAGTGTGATAAATAATAAATAAATAAACAAAAGTAGCAGCTTTGGAATATTTTCAATATTTACACCGGTAAAATTCAAATATGTGATTGCACAGCAGGATTATACGTCGCGAAACGTAAATATTTTGACATTTAATATTAGGTGTTCACGGATGTTGCATTGTGATCGCGAATACGATAAACAACCACGGTGAGAAATTGTTATCACGTCGATAGTTATTTGTGATTGAGCTACAGAGCAGAGCTCTTTCCGACATAAAGAGATTAACATATCGAGCCATAATCAGAAGAACGTAAACGACATTTTTGGCGAGTTGCGTTTTTTTAAGGAAAAGTGTTCCTTATTGCCCCCTGCACAAGTGTTAAAAACATCATAGCTCTATAAAATTCCCCTGCCACATTTACGGATATTTATTTTGATTTATTATATTTATTAAAAGAAAACTACAGCCATTATAACAACAAAAAAACATTATTTACGTACAAATAAACCAAAATTACAGGCCAATTACAGTTTTCTATGTATTACTCCGCATTATTCGACTCTAAAAAAAAATATATTGACATATTATTTTGAAGCGAACTAAGCCAAACAACGTAAAGCTAGGGTTTCCTAGGACAGCGGTGCCCGTATTTTAACGGCCGTAGTGAACGGTGATGCGGTGGACAGCCGTCGTAACGATGACTAGAGTGTGGTTTCCTAGGAAAACGGTGTTATCAACACCATTTAACACCGTTTCCCTAGAAACCACTCTCTAGATGACGTTACGACGGCTTCCCACCGCATCACCGTTCACTACGGCCGTTAAGATACGGGCACCGCTGTCCTAGGAAACCCTAGCTTAAGTCTAAAGACTTTTCGGTGGGACACATTTTTTTTTTATGACAGGTTTATATTACATTTATTTTATTTATATTTTACAGATTTATTTATAAACAGGCACTATAAAGTATCTAGAAGATATTTCTTCAGTTCTTTTTTTTTCATTTAAAGATTTTTCATGTAAATGATGGTTTGTGGGAGATCATTGAACAATCTTGGAACAACGCAATTTAATGTTCGCTCTCCGAAGTAATTTGTGATTCGGGGAACAGACAGGGAGCCCTTAGTTTTTAATCTAGTGTTGTGAGTGTGGGAAACTCTTTTTTTATATTCCGGATCAACAAAGTGATCGACAATCAATTTGTAGTCACAAAGTTGTTTTACCGGCAGGACATTACAGAATCGCCCATATGTTTCGCCTCACGGATTATGCTGTCCGGTACAATCCCCCTCAACGACGACAATGTAGGCGATTACGCTAGCTCGCACCACTGTCAGAGTTATAGGCAAAACAGCGTTACCGCCGCTATCCTAAAAGCGGAAGGTATTTAAACAATTTGGCTGTCATTTCAGTATTGGCAGTAACCAACCATTCTTCTGCACAATTTAGTATTTGTCGCTTACGTAGTTCTGCCGATTATGGCCCGATATAACAACAGACATGAAGAACATTTTAAGGAAAATAATATAGAAGTCTAGGCATCCAAAGGGCTTATGACCTGTCATTGGCTGGTTTAAGTGGCCGCTCTGCACACGGTGTGACATTCACCATTCTGCCTTTATTTGAACATCTTCATTCCTTCAATATTTTTTTAGTAAAATAAAAAGCTGTGGTGGCATTACACACTGTGTAACGACAGGCACCGTAGCGCCAACTGTAAAACTGGCGTCGCGGCTTCGATTCCCGTCAGTTGCAAGAAAAAAATTTAAGAAAGATATTTCAAAAGAAAGTATGGGCACACACTCACACCAGAACTTCTCGACGTCGACACGATCGAAACCTGACAGAATCTCCGAGTCCCTTATCGGCTTCAGTTCAGTTAGCTTTTTGCTCTCTCTCTCTCTAAGACTTTCAAATACCAACATAATATAAATTCGTTTCACGGTCAATTCATTGAGTGCTGTACTTACTTTAATCGCTTTTTGTATAATCTTGTATTCATCATATTATCTATTGAACCTCAGAAAAATTTAAGTGAATCTTTTATTCAATTTCACAAAACCTTACAACAAAAACTGCAATAAGTCAAACTAACCATTCCATTCCAACAAAAGAGTTCACGAGAAAAGTCTGGGTGTTGCGGCGTATTTTTTATAACTACCTTCCATATCCTCTCTTTCCCGCCTGCTAACAAGCCTCTTAAATAGAGGGTTAGCGGGTTACTCGTAAAAAGAAAAAAATAATGTATTGAAAAAATCGTCATTAAAACTGAAAATCGCGATTTTCTCGGATATTCGACGCTGCAATGGAAACGAAGTTATGTTTCTCGTCGCGTGCAGTGAACAAAGCGTGTGCAGTGTATTTACTATCAAAAGCGAAAATAATGACTGCGCAACATTAAACTTGTAGACGTGGATGTTTACACTGAGAGAACCCCTTATAATCAGCTGATAGAGGCGTTCTAGCATCTACTTTCTACTGTTAACATCCATTATGGTATTATGGTATCGGCGCGCAATCCTCACGCGATTAGCGCGCCCGACAATGGCCGGTGGAAACTGGTAAAGGGTAGAACATTCTAAATTACTATTTATTATTTTATTTATTTCATTATTCATATAAAAATACATATTACATAAACAAATAATAACTCTTAGTCCAAGAGTCCTGTGTTGAGTTGGGGTACGACAAAATAGAAAGTGTAAGCATGCATAATGCATATTATCTAAGAATACACCAAATAAAAATCTGGACAACACGCTTAAGCTTATTGTCCTCAGAAAGCATTGGAGATGTCAAATGCCTGATACATCATGAGCCGAGACGTCCTGGCAAGATTCCAAATGATAACGACAATCCCTCCTCGCCTTTCCACGCCGTGCGGTGAATAGGGCACTGCATTGGTATATGTATCAATGGCAGTGTCTTCTTCGCGATTGAGCTATTTATTAATTTAACGCTTTATCTTTATATATATAATTCCTCTGTACGTGTGATGTCACCGTACTCCTCCTAAACGGCTTAACCAATTTACGTGCGGTTTTCAGGGAAATATAGATCTTTGCGCTGTGCGTGTTCGTAGATATTAAAATCTTCAATCTAATATGTAAAAAAAAAAAGTTAGGAACATAAATGTTTTATTCATCGATCTACCAGGTTGCATTCGAGGAGAATACATTTGCAAAAAAATGGAAAGATGTTGTTTTTTTGTACGTAAAAAAGTTTGTTTTTGAATGTTTACAAACAGCATTTGTTTTTAGTGGATGTCAATCAGATTATTTCCTTAAATTCCTTATATATTCTACCCATTTATTTATTTTTATTGGATTTTTGGTAGTACACCCCTTTGTCGGTGAGACGACCGGAGTTTGACGTTTGCAAAAAGAATTCCATATTTGAAAAAATATTTATTTTATGTTTTGGAATTCAACCATAAACAAGTACCTAGGTACCTACTTGAATTCAATATAAACCATTTTTAGTTTTGGAATTTAATCACAAACAAGTACCTAGGTACCTACTTATCAATGAAAAGTATTTTGCCAACGTTCGGGCAGGACAACGTCTGACGGGTCCGCTAGTAGTACTATATATTTAAATCTATGCAATGTCTCGCAGCAGTCTTCTGCAATGCTCTCTTCCCTTAGACAAACACTTCTCCTAAAAATGACTTTCGTTTTGGAGAACCTAATATGTTTATCCAGGACATTGAATACTCTCGGGGCCACGAAAGATAAATTTTTCTGAGCGTTAAATAATTCGAATTATAGTAGCTCTATTACAAATAACTAACGACGTGTTAATAAGCGACGTGATAACAGTTTCTCACCATGGTAGTTTATGGTATTCGCGATCACAATGGAACAATTGAACATTCGTAAACACCTAATATTAAATGTCAAAATATTTACGTTTCGCGACGTATAATCCCGCTGCTCAATCATGTATTTAAATTTCGTCGGTGTAAATATGGAAAATATTCCAAAACTGCTATTTTCATTTATTTATTTATTATTTATCATGCTATTTATTGCATTTAGCCAGCGGTTGGCAAGCCAAATGTCAAGAAAAGCAGTCGCCATAGTAATTGTAATTTAATTTTCACTTATTTGTATTGGATACTCCTTACCATTTTGCAAATGCAATATATTTTATTATTTTTTATAGTAAACGCCGATTTTTCGCCACTAAACTGTATTTATTTACGAGGAAAACAAAAAACAAACCAACACGAGCGTTGACTTATAGATTACACACTCGCTGACTTACACATAACTGCGATAACTGAGGCATGTTCATTATTATTCATTGTGATCGCTCAAATGCTTAGCATGTTTTTAAGCACGTCGATAGTTATTTGTGATTACGCTGCAGGTAAACCTCGTAAGAACATTCTGCTGGAATCTCCTCTTGTGCCCGGCTTGTCCTGTGGCCATAATATCACACGAGTCGACGTAAAATACGAGACTTGACATATATCTCTTTGTGGTGCAAAAATACAAAACATTTTATTTTTACATAAATCTCGAGGGTTCTCGGTTAACGAAAGTTGGCGGTCTTTCAGACGCGAGGCATTTTAAAATGTCAACAAGCAGTCGTTTTGGCATTCGGAAAATACCGAAAATGGTTATCTGACGATAACTAGTTTTTAAGTTGTCTGGCTGCATCCTCCGCGCGGCGGTGAGTCACGCAACCGCGAAACCGGTTATGTGTATTGCAGACAGTTCTCAAACATCCAATTAAAAAATCGATCATAAAACTAAACCTTCGATCCTAGGAATTACGATGTCATTCGTGATGATTTGTGGTTTTTCTGGGAATAAACCAGTTTTTTATGGATAGTCGAGGAAAAATTACCAGCGCAAAATGTTTGTTTCTCTGTGTCCATGAGGATGAAGAAAACAGTTCAAAAATATAATTTTTTATTTATTACCAAAAGAACTTAAATTTAACTCAGTGTAACAAGAGCAAAATAAGAGAGTGGCTACTCGATCAAGAGTTTATACTCGTATATGAATAGTAGCTTAGGTGTAAATATTTTCATTTTTCATATATTTTCTTGTATTTAAAAAATACATTTATATATTATTATTTGCATAAACATGTTTATTCTGATCTTTCCGGCTGTTAATTTTTATCTGTTATTCATTGTTTTTATAAATGTAAATAATATTATTAAGTTAGTATAAATATAATCTTGACCAACAAGCTACAGAAAGTGGCTTGGTGGGATTTTAGTTTTAGTAAAAATATAACAAGTTAATTTTTTATTTTTTTTTAATTTGTAAAAATGTATAATTATACTATTAATATAAATAAAATTAATTAATTAAAAAAAATTACTGAGCGTTTATTGGCCACGTTTTCCACAGAGGGTTATAATGAGATGTTACTACATTATCTGTGGTTTAAAGCACGTCTGAAGAAACATCTCCTTTCTCTTCCTTAATCTCTCCTCCTTTCCCTTTTCCTCCGTTTTCTTTTTTCCCATTGAGTAATAGTTTTGATTTAAGGTAATTTATAAACAAATACTTTTATTTCTATTTTTATATTTCTTTAGCTTTTTAATCTTTTTTTTCCTATTACAATGAAAGCATCCACCCCTTTCCCGAAACTGTTCAAAAAGACTAAGTCTTTCTTCAGTTTCGCATATCAATATCAATTTATTTTTTTAAAAACTAATTAAGCGAAAATTTAATATTTCTTTACAATCAAACCGCGAAAATAACACAACAAACAAACTTTAAAAACTTTCATTGTACCCCTCACTGCAGTATTGTTAGTTTGTGATCAATCAAATACACATGGTCAGCACAATCACCTTTTTCTAATTTCCCAGTATGACAGTGGAGGAATACAGTGTTAGTTCCAAATTGAGACCGCGGCCGGTTTAAGGAAAGAATCTGATTGAGATCCACAAAAAACAAATGCTGTTAGTAAATATTCAAAAACAAACTTTAAAAAAAAAAAAAAAACAACATCTTTCCATTTTTTGCAAATGCATTCTACTCGAATGCAATCCTGGTAGAGCGATGAATAAAACATTTATGCTCCTAACTTTTTTTTACATATTCGATTGACGATTTTAATATCTAAACACGCGAACACGCACAGCTCAAAGATCTATATTTCTCTGAAAACTGCACGTAGATCGGTTAAGCCGTTTGGGAGAAGTACGCTTTGACATCATACGTTCAGAAGAATTATATATATATATAAAGAAGAAGATACAAATGGGCGTGGACGGTAAAATTTGCATTCATTTAACAATAATTCAGGAATACCATCAGGACCAATAATGATTAATTGGTTTAAACAATAAAATACTTCACCAATGGATATTTAACCCTTACTAAGATCTACAGTATATATATAATTCAGAGAAGAGTTATTTGGAGCATAGGAAATATCATTATTTTATTTTTATACGGAGTATAGTTATATTTTTTTCTTTTTATTTTGCGCCGTGTTATTTCAAAATCGTGTAAAAGGGGAGTTCAGTGTACTGTGGATGTGGAATAGAATCTACAGTACACGCCCTTTAAAAACATCATTGAATTAATCGTGTTTTTATCGACGAAAGGTTTAACCATACCGCTATGAATACGTGATGAAATATTACGAGACGATAAAATATACATCAAGTATAATATATCCCGCGTTATAGGAACCTAAAAAACTTGATAAGATCTTTATACCGACGAATTTCTCTTTCAGGCCTCCGCGATCATTACGCAACAGAACAGATCGGTATTCGATAATTGATTTCTTCAGAAGTGCACTGCCTGCTCTGAAGTAACTATTGGCAAGTAAGGTCCAGTGATGCAATAAACGACTTGCAATAATAGTAAACGAGGACATCAATGTCTTTCCTCGACCGTATCTCTTCGGATATCGACATCTTTCATGTTACTTCCCGGTGATGTGTAGCTAGTACACATTGCGTCTAATAACTATAATATCTTTATAAATATAATCAATATTGGGTTTAGATTTTCAGTATTCCTCCATTACACATTTACGTATCGACTGAAATAATTTGTTTTAAAATAATAAGTACTTAGTATCAACATACTCTCTGTTGAGAGATGAAGAACATTTAAGAGAAAGTAAAATAGAAGTCTAGGCTTCTACAGGGCTTATGACCTGTCAATGGCTGGTTTAAGTGGCCACTTTACACACTGTGTAACATTCACCATTCTGCCTATATTTAAACATCTATATAAAGTGGCCACTTAAACCAGCCATTGACAGGTCATAAGCCCTGTAGATGCCTAGACTTCTGTATTACCTTCTCTCAAATGTTCTTCATCTCTGTTGTAGTATGTTAATATAAACAGCTCTCCAGGGAAATATGGTTTTAGAATATGTTTCCCATAAATAAAAATAATATTGAAGAAATAGAAAAACAGTTATGTTTACTAACATATTACAACAGAGATGAAGAACATTTAAGAGAAGATAATATAGAAGTCTAGGCACATTCAGGGCTTATGATATGTTATTGGCTGGTTTAAGTGGCCACTTTACACACTGCGTAACATTCACCATTCTGCCTATATTTGAACATCTATATTCCTTCAATTCTTTCATCTGTTGATGTTTGTGAAGTTAAAGAGCTGAAACCTTTATTTACGCGGGTGAGATTCATCTAATTGAATTATTTCACCTACATACTAGGCAACGCCTGAAAATATTATTTTTTCAATTTCTATACTTCTTCATGGACCAGGTAATTTATCAACAATATTTTGAGTTTGTCCAAATTTTTGTAGACAATGACTGGATTCAACTCCCTGGGGAGCTGTTTATATTAACATACTAGAACAGAGATGAAGAACATTTAAGAGAAGGTAATATAGAAGTCTAAGCATCTACTGGGCTTATGACCTGTCAATGGCTGGTTTAAGTGGCCACTTTATATAGATGTTCAAATATAGGCAGAATGGTGAATGTTACACAGTGTGTAAAGTGGCCACTTAAACCAGCCATTGACAGGTCATAAATCTTGTAGATGCCTAGACTTCTATATTACCTTATCTTTAATGTTCTTCATCTCTGTTGTAGTATGTTAATATAAACAGCTCCCCAGGGAGTTGAATCCAGTCCTTGTCTACAAAAATTTGGACAAACTCAAAATATTGGTAAAGTAATTATTAGTTATTAGGCGGGGTTCAAACTGTCAGTAGGGTCGCAGAGTCACATCTTGCTGGAGGATGTGATTCTATAAAATGCTGCGAACGCCCAGTTGCATTCCACCGGCAACACTACTGACTAGTCCTACTCGTTAGCGCCCACGTCGCGAACCCCGGGCAATGGGAGCACACTCATAACGGTGTGATCACAGCAGATAACGAGCGGATGAAAGGCGAGTTTTTGGCGCCTCAAAACCAAAACCAACCAGATAAGGGAAGGTAACCCCGACATAAAACCCACCAGAGAAGGCAACGGGAAACCACTCTGGTCATATTTTCCCAGGAATCACTACGGGGAGTACATCAATAAGCAGTCGTCCTGGCTGCGAAATGTAAAATTAGCGCAGGACAAATACATATGCTTTCGCTGTAGTGATCGCCAACGTCGGGGGGACCCGGCAAAGCACTAGAAGAGGAAGAAGAAGAAGTTATTAGGCACAAAAAAGTATTTCATCGGAAATCGGGGATAAATTACAAATATCATCAAAAGTATACTCTCAGTCAGTCACGTAGTCCAGTACTATATAGCTACTTAGTAGATCTCGGGAAGTTGACGGGGGTGCACGTTTCGCCCGAGTCGTTAGCGATACCCAATGGTTTTTTCATGTTTTTAGCAGTAAGATTGGAAATATTATCATCTTTGAATTAAATTATGGTTAATTAAAGCCATTCCCTATAAATATTCCATTTTTCCCTTTTTAAATCTCTTATTTTTTAAAGTGTAGTGACTACACAGCACCGTAACGCGCGGGTGTATTTAGGACAGTAAGGGAAAGGTTAAAGAAAATTCTGAGAGGATAATCAAACATGAAAGAAGGAGGAAATCCAGCATGTCTGCAAACATTTGAACATACTCAAAACATTGCTGAATCAACCAACGGTATATAAGAAGAAGTATGAAAACTGGAAAATTGTTTAGTAGGTGAATCGGTTCAGCCGAATGAATCTCACCCACATGATAAAGGTTTAATTATTAATATTTAAAGCATTAACTTTGTGGTCAAACATTTGAGTAAATGTTATCAAATATTTGTATTTAACCACTTGCCGAATTTTTTATGCCTACCGGTTTCGAGAGGTATTCGTCCCTTTGTCAGGACATCAATTAAACCAACATGCAAAACCCACTATACGCCTTCACCATAGTTGTTGCACAAAAATATAAAACCAACACGACATGCATTTTAATAAACACATGCACGTTCTGTCACGTACTGGCGTCACAAGTACGCAGAAACATGACACTGCCAGGCGCGGATTATACATGCGGAGTGCGTCGCCGCATTTACTATAAATAGCTGCATCACACCTCGAGCCATCACTAGCGCGATGTGCGCCTGCATGCACGCACGCGTCAGCGAAAGACGTGCTTTGGCGACAATGAAATGTCTAACACCGTCACCGTGGTTTAATAATTTTATTTAAATATGCCATTTGAAGTAAAGGGGAAACGTTGTGGAGCTATAGTCCTTAAAATGTAACATGATTAGAATGACAGTTGTCAGAAAAAGTGACGACATAACTTTGTAGTAACGACAAAGGAGTTATTTATATTGACACACGAAAAATCATTTGTATCTGGCGTGTTTATTTTTTTTTAATACAATGCGTGAAACATAAATCAACATTAATATATAAAATCAGCTTTAAAACTAAAAAAAAAACAAAAATAAAACTTAATTATTAACGACGTTCTTACAAGGTTACATCATTTTGCAAAAACGTTAGAGATGGGACAAATTGATCAGTGTAAATTGATCGAATAAAAAAAAATCGTTTGATAATGTTCTCGAAAAAAGTATAAAAGTATAAACCGTAAAACTGCCTGAAAACGCAGTGAAACATTATTATTATTTTTATTTGACACTTTATATACATAAACAATATATCTATGTACATATAAGGGCGGGCATATTGCCTTAAGGCAATTTCTTCCTACCTACCCAAACCGTTCAGTTTGAGAAAATTATAAATACATGGACATATTGAATCTTACAATTTTAAACAAAAATTAAAGGCAAAGATTAACAAAAATAAACATATATAAAAAAAATTAACACTATACTATGAAGAGAGGAGAGGGGATGGGAAGGAAAGAAGAAGGATAAAGGAACAATTTAAATATTTAGATAGTGACATTTCAATCTTGACTTAAATGTAAATAAAGAAGGGGCGTCTCTAACATTAGCGGGTAGATTATTCCACAATCGAGCGGCTACTACTGTGAAAGAGTGGGCAAGAAAATTAGAGCGATGACAGGGTATTAAAAGGGTTCTCCCGTTACTAGAACGAAGAGATAGTCCGTGTTGCGAAAGAGGTTGGATGAGCTCTCTCAGATTAACAGGCGAAGTGGGATTATTTAAAATATTGTAAAGAAGTGATAGAATGTGAATGTTTCTTCTATGCCTGAAACATGACGTGCGTGATTAATATGCAGGTCGCGTAGCTTACTGTCCTCAGAAAGCATTGGAGATGTCAAATGCCTGATACATCATGAGCCGAGACGTGCTGGCAAGATTCAAAATGATACCGACAATCCCTCCTCGCCTTTCCACGCCGTGCGGTGAATAGGGTACTGCATTGGTATATGTATCAATGGCAGTGTCTTCTTCGCGATTGAGCTATTTATTTATTTAACGCTTTATCTTTATATATATAATTCCTCTGTACGTGTGATGTCACCGTACTCCTCCTAAACGGCTTAACCGATTTACGTGCGGTTTTCAGATAAATATAGATTTTTGCACTGTGCGTGTTCGTAGATATTAAAATCTTCAATCGAATTTGTAAAAAATAAGTTAGGAGCATAAATGTTTTATTCATCGATCTACCAGGGTTGCATACGAAGAGAATGCATTTGCAAAAAAATGTAAAGATGTTGTTTTTTTGTGTATAAAAAAAGTTTGTTTTTGAATGTTTACAAAGGACATATGTTTTTTGTGGATCTCAATCAGATTCTTTTCTTAAATTCCTTATAATTTCTACCCATTTATTTATTTTTATTGGTTTTTTGGTAATACTAAAATAACATTTAATTCAAAACATTCATTTAAATCGTATTCCTATATAAGTACACCCCTATGTTAGTGAGAAGACCGGAGTTTGACGTTTGCAAAAAGAATGCGATATTTGAAAAAATATTTATTTTATGTTTTGGAATTCAACCATAAACAAGTACCTCGGTACCTACTCAAATTTAATATTATTTGAATATTAATACTCGTATGCAGAGACAAAACTTAAGGTGAGGAAAGAACATTCTGACAAATGCAGAAAATAACCCGAAGGTGAAGACAATAGAATGTACTTTCCTCACCTTAAGGTTTGTCTCTGCATACGGGTATAACAATTTTTAGTATTGGAATTTAATCACACACAAGTACCTAGGTACCTACTTATCAATAAAATGTCCTTTTCCAAGGTAATAAATAGCAGGCAAGCCAACGTTCGGGCAGGACAACGTCTGTCGGGTCCGCTAGTATGCATGTACAATTTATATACATATAAGGGCGGGCACCCCTTGCTATGTTGACTAAGGGCCGGTTGCATCAAAGTTAGTATAAATTTAGTTTAAAGTTAAATATTTAAACTTAGTTAAGGCTCAAAATCTGGTGACTGAAAAATTCCGTTGCATCAACATTATTTTAGTTACGTTAAAGTTAAGAATGTTGCCACTGTAAAGGTTCAAGTTTCACCATAAAAATTGTTGGGATTTTTGCGCAAGCACGTACATGTTTATTTACATGTAGCAATACACATGCCCCGCGACGCGTCTTTGGGCACAAACGTTTAAATTTCGTTCCAATTTTCGGTGTGTGCGAAAGGGCGAAGCAACACTGCGCATTCGGAGAAGAAAAGAACAAAAGGGACATCGTCCTTTTTGAACTAGATGAAAAATTAAAAGAGCAAAAGCTAAAACAAAATGAAGAACTTTTTACTCTAGAAATAGAGCGAAAAATTGACATTTTTCGGGCAACTATGGCAGCCTTAAATGCCCAGAAAGAGTTAGCTGAGCTCAATCTAGCTCTATTTTTTTAAATATTTATTTACAATCATATAAAACCCGTTAGGGTTACATTAGAAATTTTATATTGTCTAGTCATTTTATGTCTCGTCTAGTCTAGTTAGTTCAGTCATCATGTGCTTTTTCAGATTGATTTTAAATTTGTCTCCAGTAAAAGTTTTCAAGTAGTAAGGTAAGTCGTTGTAGTGTTTAAGTCCATTATGGAGTATTTTTGACTGTCCTGTATTTGTCTTTGCTTTTTCAATATGATAGTGTTGTTGTTGTCTGGTGTTATATTTGTGTATGTCAGCATTTTTGACTAATATTATGTCGTCGTCTTGTATGTTTCCCAGTGTTATTTTGTGCACAATTTTTAAGGTTCAAAATTGTGGACTGGCTGCTTTCTGCATAACTACGTTCAATTGTACTAGCTCTAAGTATCCATTGTATCTTTGCGATTTAAGTATCTGTAAGAACTTTCACTAAATTGAACGCACTACGCACAAACCATTGTTAAAACCAGAAATTGTACGAAACATTCAAAAGAAAGTACTGCAATATCATTTTAAGTTGGAATCAATATTTGTTAGAAAGACTTTGGATTTGTGTTTGAGAGAATGTAAATACACATGAGTCGAGTTTGCTCTTGAAAATAAGTGCGAATATTGAATGTTTGAATCCTGAAAATAAGTGCGAATGTTAAATGTTTAATTCCTGAAAATAAGTGCGAATGTTAAATGTTCGGATCCCAAAAATAAATGCGAATGTTGAGTGTTCAAAAGTCAAAGGATGTAAAAAAAACATCTAAAATTTGAAAAAAAAAATTATTAGTAAAAGTTTAACATAGAGAAGATTCAAAATAGCACCCCTGGGCCGCGATTATGATCGGAAGCTTAAGACGCCATACCTTCACTATGTAGGTATAGTTGAGGATAAATTCTTTCAAGTGATTACGAAGATACACTACCGACCCCCCACCTCCCAAGTTTTGGATAGGTACATCGATATGTAACAAGGGGAAGCGTACGTCACGTTACACATATTGACGCACGAAAGTGACAAAGGTTTATTGTGACGTCATTGTAGAAGATAAATTGCCCCGAGCGATTACGAAGATACACTAACGATCCCCTTACCGTCAAGTTTTGATGTAAGTTCATCGGTTTTTAATGACGGGTCTTGTGCCCCTCGATACGCATATTTACGCAATAAAAGTGACAAAAAATTTCTTCCACTGAGCAATTTTTCTTCAATTAAAATTTATTTAAATTTTTAATCGTTCTGGGGCTGGCACATTTTTTCTTCAAAGACTATTAAAAATATGAGAGAGAAATAAGTCAATTTTGTCGCAACAAAGTCGAATTGTATTCTGACATAAGTGTCAGTTTGGAAAACGAACGCCTAGACGCAAACATACATATAATGCGGCTAGATTCTGCCCTATTAACACATAAGAGCATCTAGACGTAAAATGTTGCCACTATAAAAATTAATTTAGTTTTCGTGTTTTTTCCATCTGTTTTACTATCTTCCCGAGTGCACGGTATCGATACGTTAAAAAGGCCGGTTTTGTAATCGTTCAGTCGATAAATACAAACGATCGTTTAGCATACCGTCTTGATATAAAAATCATTTTCAAGCGAGTATTTTTTGCTTGAATCGGTATTTATTAGAGTTTAATTGCTTTGAAGTGGACGCTTTAAAATACAGAAGCCTATTTAAAATATGAATGAGAACTATTTTAAATTTTAACGAACGAAGGAACGCAGACTGAATTTTCAACGTCACACAAGCATTGGTCGGTTTCGATCATATGACGTCGAGATGAGAAGTCATGTACAGAAGTTAAGTGTGCCTTCTCGATATGTACAGGTGAAGATAGCATTCATAATCGCGGCACTGGACTTCCGCTGCTAACTGGTCGACGGCAGTTCGTGTCAGAACTGCGAGACGCGAACCTGACTAAACTTAGAAGGATCCACTGAAGCTGACAGGTGACAGAGATGCCTGGAGGGTCTTTGTAAACACAATATGCTCCGTCTAGGGGCGGACATGGAATAATGAAGTTCGTAGATGAGCCTTTTTAAATATTTTTTTTAATTATGAAAGCTGTTTATCTTAGGCTTACAATTTGCTATGTATGTACAATGTACAAACAAGTAATAAATGAGGGTGTTAGAGGCAAACTATAAATAAAAACCTGCCTACCTAAATAATAGCGTAATTCAAAACTGACTCTAAATCTTGGAAAAACAGATTTCAATTCTACTACTTGGCACCGCAAACTAAGCATTCTCCATTGAGTTGGTGAAGCATTAAGAAATCTCACAACACTTTTTTCAAAAAATTTTGCAAATATATCAGTACTCCTTTAATGGAGATTTCTAAGTTTGCTTCTAATACCCTCAAATATATTGTTAAATATATCGACGCTTGAGAGGCTATTTATTTATTTATTCATATTTTTCGCTTACAAACTATAATTAATAATAAAAATAATGTGACCTCACTGGGGTTACCCGTGCCGAGGACACTTAACAATATACTTTTTTTAAATTACATTTGAGAATAAACAAAGAAGACTCACTTAAAAAACAAACATAATTAACAAATATTCAGACAGTTTTAAAAACAAGGTATTTATATAGATCTATATTATTTATATTACAAAACACACAATGAAAACAACAAAAACCTAACATAAGCCATACAGTTGTGGAGCAGTTGATTCAGCATTGGTATGGGCGAATGAGACAATCCATTTTACTTCTACCTAGCTCCACTATCCATTTTTTATAGCCTTTTTAAACATTTTCTCGTTACTAATTGTTTTAATAGATAGTGGAAGTAGGTTATATATTTTAATTGAATAATACTCCAAATCCCTTTGTCTGAAAGTAGTATTAGTTTGTATTTGTTTAAGTTGTTTATGTGTTGAGGATCTAGTGATTATATTTTTTGTATGTGATTAATTGTGGGGGTTATGTCTTTCATTTGAGTAAGAGTAGTTTTTGAATCTATAAGTGAGTATTGTTTTGGTGTCATAAGTTGTGATTTATGGAATATTTCTTCAGTAGATGTCTGTATCGGGACTCTGAGTATTATTTACTTTAGCGACATCGCAGTTTTAATAACGACAGAACCAATTACATTAAACGACACGGGACTTGTAAAATATATTCAATAAATAGGCGAATACACATTAAAATATGATTTATCATTTATTCTGAATGGAGAATTTTTTTTTTAAATTTTTAAATGGCTCTCCTGTAAAGTTTGCAAAATGTCGCATAAAGTAAATAGCCTTTCCAGCGTCGATATAATTAATATAAATGCGAAAACTCGTTTGTCTGTTTGTTTGTGTGTCCTTTACTTTGCAACGGAGCTACCGATCAACGTGATTTTTATAGAGTTAGCCGAAGAGCTGAAAAATGTCATAAGCTACTTATCATCTCGAAAAAAATATCACGTCCTAGGTAAAATTCTTAGCGGAAAATTGATTAATATTAAAACAAAGAACGATGCAATGTCGCCATATCGTTTTTGTGCATAACACATATTTGCCATAGTTGGAGGACCGGCAGTCGATCAGGCTACTTTTTATCCCGATAAAATAAATCTTGTAATCGAGAAAATTCTTATTGCTAAACGACAAAACCAATTAATTAGCTCATTTCTCCTTAATTCAACGCGAGCAGAGCCGCGGGTAAAAGCTGGCTGTCGTTGAATAAGTTCAATCAAATCAACTCTGCCGACACACCGACACACCGACAGGCGTCTTTCTCATAACCATATGTTCGTATTGTAGAATTCAAGATATATTAATTTTGCAAGCTACTAAATAACGCCGGTGACCAGAATAAGGCGCGCCTTTCATAATCGTATTTTTTACGTACGTACAACATCTGAAATCCAATATATTTTTTTCGAACTGAATGCATTTGACCACAGCGAGAGAGAGGTGGATATTTCTTTCTGTGCGTTGCAAGGCCAAACCGGCCAAACGCCATCATGAATTGTGTACAAGTTACCCTAACGAAATCATTTATTGGACACCGTCATATTTTTGCGGTTTCAGTTTGCGAAACATTTGGGGAGTTATAAGTTGTATAATTTATTAAATGTTATTAAATTATTATTATGGATAACTTATATAGCGCCATTTTTGTAACAAAATACCTCAAGGGCGCTTTACATAGTGATTATTTCATAGTGATTATTTATTAGTTGTTGCACAAAAATATAAAACCAACACGACATGCATTTTAATAAGCACATGCACTGATTAGGACAAACATGCACTGATTAAATTACGAAAATATTCTTTTGTTTGAGAGTTGATGATACAAGTAGAGGGAATGGGGATAATTTAAACCGTGCCGTGGCGCAGTTGGTTAGACGGTCAACTGTGAAAATGGCGTCGCGAGTTCGACTCCCGGCAGTTGCAAGAAAAAGATCCAAGAATTTTTTTTTCTTCAATTGGTCTGGGAGTTGTGGTGTATTTTTCATTACCTCCTTCCATATCCCCTCTACCCCACCTGCTGACAAGCCTCGAAATAGAGGCTCAGCGGGTTATTCCTTTAAAAAAAACCTATAAAGGTAACTTCTCATAGCTCCGTGTCCGGTTAAAATTTGGGTGGTTTCGAAAGTCCTTTGTAAGTTTTTCAGTGTTTCCAAAAAAAAAACATTATATTTGATTTCATGTGTTCATATTATAGCAAAAATAAGTCGCATGGAAAAAATAAATATACCCAAATTAACCTTAATTAATTTTAAAATTAAGGATAGAGAAGATTTATAATCGCACCCCTGGGCCCGCTTACAATAAGAAGTTAACATTTATCTTCAATTTTATCTACAAAGTAAAATTAAGTTTTCTGTATGAACAACAGAATATGCACAGATTCTTTTTTCTCTTCTATGTTCAATTATAGCTTACCGACGAAGATACTTTAAATGTTCGTGCAAATATACTCATTTTCGTACACAAATATCGATTTTTCTTTATAGACAGTCGAAGATAACTCTGTTAACTTCCCATTGTAATCGGGGCCCTGGTCTATTGTGAGTTCTTGCAAAAAACTATGGAAGTAAATTACGACGCCTGTGACCTCACAAGTTCTTAACTGTGAGTTGTCCTATTTGGTGGGTTTTTTTTACCGGTAGCCGGGAATGTATCACAATACTCTGTCATTGGCTGATTTCGGAGAATTAGTGACGTTGTTCAAAGAAGTTCATTTTTATTATTTTTTTCATTCATTTTTGAGAAACATCGCCCTGCAATTAAATGATCTAATTTTTCCCGCGTATAAGAAAGAAAACATATATCCAATTTCCGGTTGCACTGAACTTCCTTATGAAGTAAGTTCTTGCTATTCTATCTACCGTAACTTCTGTATGATACAGTCATTTGAATAAATCCTTGGCACGTGATAACAATATAAATTGTTTTACTGAAATATACTGCATAGAATAACTTCTTCAGTTTCATGTGTGAAATAGAACCAGAATCCTGAACGAGTGCATTTGACTCGATGACTGCTCTCGGGAAAAAATCCTGAATAAGGAAATCAAGCGGAGACACGTCAGCCTTGTAGTGCAGTGGGAGCGTTCGCCTACCATGCTTGAGGTCATGCCATATAGATTAAATTAAATTAATTAATTAGATTAAATTTTTTTTAAACACAAAAAAACATCTTTCCATTTTTTTGTATTTGCATTCTCCTCGAATGCAGCCCTGGTAGATCTATAAATAAAAGATCTATGCGCCTTACTTCTGTTATACATATTAGATTGAACATTTTAATATCTACGAACACGCACAGCACAAAGATCTATATGTCTCTGAAAACCGCACTAAATCGGTTAAGCCGTTTAAGAGGAGTTTAGTGACATCACAAGTACAGAGGAATCATATATTAACAAATTACAACAGGGATGGAGAATACTTAAAATAAGGGAATACGGAAGTCTAGGCATTTACAGGGCTTATGACCTGTCATTGGCTGGTTTAAGTGGCCATTTTACACACTGTGTAACATTCACTATTTTGCCTATGTTTGAACTTCCATATTTCTTCAGTTCTTCCATTTGTTGATTTAAGTGAAGTTTAAGAGCTGAAGCCTTTATTGTTGTGAAGAGATTCATCAGACTGAATTATTAAACCAGCCAATGACAGGTCATAAGCCCTGTAAATGCCTAGACTTCCGTATTCCCTTATTTTAAGTATTCTCCATCCCTGTTGTAATTTGTTAATCTTAATGACTCCCGAGGGGGTGAAATCCAGTCTTTTGTCTACGAACATTTGGACAAACTCAAATATTGTAAGGAATCATATATATAAATATAATCAGTTTGACAACACTAACTATGGGAACTTGTTAACGCTGATTTCCTTTTCAGAATTGCTCCAGAGAAAAACCTCTGGTCGTGAGGACGGGTCAGCCCATTGTTGGACCCAACAATCGACTTATGATTGGGCGAGTTCCGTGGTCAGTTGTTGTTCTTATCGTTGGTCAATTTGTCGCCATTGTCACGCTGATGTCATCGATGGTAACGCAGACAATGAAATGTCAGGTGTTGAGTTGTTCAACAAACAGAACGTTCGTGATTGAATTATTAAAAAAGTAACCAGAGACGAATTAGGAATTGTATCAGACGTAAGGCGTCGGTCAATGTTGGGTCTTTGCTGAAGATGGACGTGTCTGTTATTTAATTCTTCTTTCCCGGCGATGTGTAGCTTGTACACATTGCATCTATAGTCCTTAAAATTTAGCTTAATTCTGTCAAACTAATGTCAATAGTGATGGCGGCCTCCGTGGTGTAGTGGTCAAGACGCTTGGTTCACACACGGAAGGTTCCGGGTTCGATTCCCGGTGAGAACACAAAAAACTAATGTGATTTTTCTCAAGCCTGGATGTTCTGTGATGTAATTCACCACTGATATTGGGCCTCCTGGCTTGTTGCGGTGCAAAAAAAATATAATAATAATAAACCCGAAAAATATCTGAATATTGTAAAGGCATAATTAGATACTAATTACTTAACTCTTAATAAATCTAAAACTAACTTCATTCCATTTCAAATCAGTTCTAGAAACTATTCACAAAATGCTTATCTTAACATCAAACTACATAAAAATAATTGTCTTCAAAGTGCTCATTGTAAATGCCCAATACTGGATAGGACAGACAATGTCAAATACTTAAGAGTTATTATTAATATAAATTTAAAGTGGAAACAGCACATTGAAAATATTACTAATAAACTTAAGAGACTAATGTATATATTCAAAACTATACTTAAGAGACTAATGTATATATTCGAAATTTAATCAATGTACAGGACCTTTTAAACAATTATTTTGCATTGTGCCAATCAATTTTGGAGTACGGTATAATCGGTTGGGGTGGTGCGAGTGACACAGTTTAAAATAGTGTATTTGTTGCATGAATCCATAATTAAAATTAATACTCAGAGGCCCGATACAGACATCTACTGAAGAAATATTCCATAAATCACAACTTATGACACCAAAACAATTATCCGCTAAAACAATACTCACTTATAGATTCAAAAACTACTCTTACTCAAATGAAAGACATAACCTCCACAATACATCACATACAAATAATATAATCACTAGATCTTCAACACATAGACAACTTAAACAAATACAAACCAAAACCACTTTCGGACAAAGGGATTTGGAGTATTATTCAATTAAAATCTATAACCTACTTCCACTATCTATTAAAACAATTAGTAACGAGAAAATGTTTAAAAAGGCTATAAAAAATGGATAGTGGAGCTAGGTAGAAGTAAAATGGATTGTCTCATTCGCCCATACCAATATTGAATCAACTGCTCCACAAGTGTGTAGCTTATGTTAGGTTTTTGTTATTTTCATTGTGTGTTTTGTAATATAAATAATATAGATGTACATAAATACATTTTTTTTTAAACTGTCTGAATATTTGTTAATTATCTTCGTTTTTTTAAGTTAGTCTTCTTTGTTTATTCTCAAATGTAATTTAAAAAAAGTATATTGTTAAGTGTCCTCGGCACGGGAAACCCCAGTGAGGTCAGATTATTTTTATTATTAATTATAGTTTATAAGCAAAAAATATGAATAAATAAATAAAAAAATAAATTGGAAATTACTGATCACTGATCATGTACCGATCAAATCGATTATATCAGTGTTTTCATGCAAACATGAAACTCTGTTTCCGAAAATGTATATAAAAACGCAAAAACAAGCCTATTATAGTGTGTTTAATACAATTATTCACCAAAAATAAGACAATTAGGTTTATTTGAGTTTTTTTAGTTTTAAAGCTAATTTAATATATTTATGTCGACTTATAAGTCTATATCTGTTGACTTTTGTGAAGTAAAGGAGCTGAAACCTTTATCACATGGGTGAGATTCATCCGGCTGAACCAAATCACCTACTAGGCAACGCCTGAAAACAATTTTCCAATGTTCATACTTCTTCTTTTACCAGGTAGTTAATTCATCTAGCCAGTCTACAAGCATTTGGACATACTCAAACATTGTCAAGCATTGTATTAAAAAAATAAATGAACATACCAAATACGAATGATTTTTCGTGTGCCAATATAAATCACTCCTTAGACGTTACTACAAAGTTATGTCATCACTTTTTCTGACAACTGTCATTATTTTAAGGACTATAATAACTTTAATATCCCCATAAATATAATTAGATATGGGTCAAGATATTCCTCCGTTATACATTTACGAATCGGTTACAATATTTTGTTCTCAAATAATTAACGCTTATTGGGAACAGAAAAAAGCATTTTATCGAAAATCGAAGTTAAATCACCAATACAGTAGAAAGTTTATGACTTGGCCATGTGCTGCGAATGCCTCCTGAGAGTCTTAACCACGCTTGTCTACTTTACAAGGCATCAGGGCCACGATTATGAACGGCTATCTTCATCGGTATATACTGAGACGGTATAAGCTAATATCGATATGTATTTGTATGAAAACTCAATATATCTTCGTCGGTAACCGGTAATTGAACATGTTTAGAAAAAAAAATGTAAACATATTCTATTTTTCATACTGAAAACTTTAAAAACAATTAACTGTTCTAAAATAAAGGGTATAATTTTTGGAACATTCGTTTTAGCTGTTTCCGAAGAATAATTGTTTAATTTTTTTAACCATCTCTAGTCTGAAGTCTGTACTTAAATGAATTTGAACATTATGGAAAGGACACTGTATTACATTTTCAGTTTCCCTTTTATCGATTTAACGAGCGGACAAGCTGCAAACCCTATTCGCGTGACAAAAAAAAAAAAAAAAAACTACTTTTTTTGGAACAATAATTCATTCATACAAGTTGTAAATTCAAATACTCGATTAACTTCCACATATTTATTTGATCAATTAGCGCTTTCACGCTCTAACGGGCATCTTCAGACTGGTAAAGATTATATGGAGCAAAGCATGAATACTTCTGAGTTTTGAGAGTAAGTGCTTGAGAAGAATATTAGGTATACGGTGGTTCGATTTTATAACTAACATTGAAGTCCGAGAACGGACGCGGCAGCCTCCTATAACGAGCTTCTTGGGGATGCGGCGGTGGACCTGGCTTGGACACGTGCTGCACATGCCTCAGGAGAACCTAAACCCAAGTTGCCTCTTCTTTAAACCTGCGGGATCACGCCGTCCTGAAAGGCCGTCAATGACGATCTTTAGACTTTATTCGGCGGAATTAAGGGACGCTGGATTGACATGGAAAGAAGCGAGAGTGCTGGCTGGCGATAGGGTCTCCTGGAGGCAACTGGTGATGTCCACGTGCTCCACTTAGGAGCGGATGTGGAAAAGAAGAAGAAGAAGCATGAATACAAAACAAAATATTTTCTGAGGTATATTTTGGTAAAATAAAAAACGAAACAAAAACATAAAATATGTGAAAAAGAAAATAAAGTACCCAGCAGTAAATAAAGTGTATCGGGCTTAAGTAAGAGACTGCCGACTTTGTAGCGCGTCGTCTCTGTCGCACAATTCCGGTTTTTAGATGGTTCTATTCCAATAATAAACAATTTATCAAAAAAAAAACAATAAAGACACGCCAATGATAGATATAAATAGTGTGTAAAAAAAATCAATGCTCTGGTGCCAAAATCCAGAGAGAAAATACGTGAATACGTTTGTATGCATAAAAGTCAGACTGCGTTTCCTCTTAAGGTAAAACATTATAAGCATACTTAAAAAACTTTTTTATGATACTTTTACGTAACCATAGAAATAGGTTTGGTTTTCTTTGAAAAAAATCTTGACCTATTAAAACGCATAATACACCTTGCGCCCTCTAAAATAATGACATTTTTATGCCTAACGCATATTTAGTCGTTCTTAACTGCCTGCCGGGTTTTGACGTGAACTTAACTTTTAATTCTAAACCAAAATAAACGAAAATAATAATTACTGATTGTGTCGTGAAAGCGTGCAAAAATAATTCGGATATAAGGAAAAATAATTTTCATTGATATGTAGGTACCTAGGTATTTGTTTATGATTGAGTTCCAAAACTATTTTTTTTAAATATTCAAATATTAAATTTAATTAGATACCTAGGTACTTGTTTATGGTTGAATTCCAGAACATGAAATAATTAATTTTCAAATATAGAATTCTTTTTGAAAATGTCAAACTCTGCGCTACTTGCCAACAGTGGTGCATTTTGTGTAAGAATTCGTTTATCAAAAAAATATTAAATGTCGGTTAAAATTATTTAAGCATTACTTAAAATCAGTTAATATGTAGAAATTAAGAAATTGTAAGGACATTAAGCAATTCAGTATCCACTAAAAACAATTGATGTTTGTAAACGTTAAAATACGAACTTTTTTAATAGGCAAAAAAACAACACTCTCCGAATTGTTTGGAATATGCTTTTGAATCGAACGTATCGAACCTGGAAGTTTAATGAAGAACACATATTCGCTCCTTACTTTTTTCCTGATGAACATATTGAAAATATTATTATTCACGAACCTAAGTCACGTAAATTGGATTATTTTGGAAAAAACCACATGTAAATCGGTCCAGTAGTTATCGAGTCTATAAAGGACAAACTATCAGAAACTATTTTTTATATACGAGTATATAGATAGACAGATAGATAGATTAATATATTTCACTACCTTTCGTATTTCGTTCGCTGTGTTGGAGTCGATATATATTTATCGATAGTGTTCCGCGATGGAGTTCCAACTGCCACGTTATATGGTCGACATTCTCTGTCGAATGGGAGACCGCTGGCACTGTGCTGGCTGAAACAAAAAAAAATATTTGAAGCGCTGAATTTGTAGTTTACCATTTTCAATGTTTTGACTACAATACCCGGCAGTTTATAACGTGCACCGAGCTTAAGAAAGAGACTACCGACTTCATTCATCCATGTTACAGATACCGGACTCGTGCTGCAGAGACGATGCTCTCTGCATTAGCCGAAGTTAGCCGATTAGACCGGCAGTCTCTTTCTTAAGACCGGTCTACTTTATTTCATGCTGGGTACTGTGTGATTTTAGTTGGAGAAAAATCACTTAACATTAACTTTACAAACCAAATACGCAGTTTAAGCAAATATTTGGGTTCGGACCTATTCTCAACCTAATCCATACCTACCTACCCGTCCTTCCCATTTCCCAGCGCACTCCACGCAAAAATAATATTACGTACAAATGCAATGAGAAATAATAAATAAATAAATAAAAATAGCAGTTTTGGAATATTTTCCATATTTACACCGGTGAAATTAAAATATGTGATTGCGCAGCAGGATTATACGTCGCGAAACGTAAATATTTTGATATTTAATATTAGGTGTTCACGGATGTTCCATTGTGACCGCGAATACGATAAACAACCATGGTGAGAAATTGTTAGCACGTCGCTTATTAGCACGTCGATAGTTATTTGTGATTGAGCTACAGTCAGTTTAATCACAAAGTTTTGGGTGTGCCTACAAACATTTGGACACACCCAAAACATAGTTCAATAAATACGCCCTGTTATTTCATCGTGCCGTGTGGATTTTTGCCACGGCGTGAAATGGTCATAACTCTTCGCAATAAACAATATATTTCAGTACTTATTTATCTGAGGTTAAGCTTTCAACCTTTTGCAGTTGTTTGCGAGTCATCACAGTTGCATTAAAGATGCAACCAGGAAGTTGCACGATGTTCACTCGAATTCTGAGTTCAAACCTGTGGGTTGTAAGTTATAACTTACAGCTCTCAGAGTTTCGAAGTATTTACCGGTTGTTCTCCGGAGTTGCTGCCGGAGAACCTGACAACAGACCACAAACAATACTTTCTTGTTATTACAATCGATAGATGAAATATGGCTGAACAATGCAATACTTTGCAGGCTGTGAGAATTGGATTATATTCGCTCTTAGTTTCTAATGTTTTGTATCCAGGCAACTTTCGGTTATCAATTATTCCACAATGAGTGTGCCAATAAATAAAAAATAGATACATAAATATAATAGGATTATTAATATTGAAAGAATCTAAAATCACCTAAAACCTCACGACAAAAACTGCGGAGACCATACAAACTGTTCTTCTCAATGTGTTACCCTGACCGAAAAATCTAAGATAAAATATCTGGGAATAATAATTGACCAAAATATTAAATAACAATCATAGTTTATTAACAAAAATTACAATTACTTTATCTACTACATACGCACTTAGGTAATAGATTTCTCTGGACCATGTCTAGTCTGCCTAACTAGGTACGACCTGTTTTAATGCAGACATTTTTATGCAAAATAAACAATAACATTACTACCTACTAGTTAATTGACTATACAGTTATACAAAATTAATTTATACCATTTATTATTTAAGAATGTTTTTGAGTACATTTTCCAATTTTTCTCGACCTAAACCCAGTAACCAATTTTTTACAAATTTATTAAATTGAATCCGGGCCATGGTTTTACAATGTTCTGGTAATATATTGAATATTTTGGGGCCCAAAAACCTGAAATTTCATCGCCCGAATTCAGAGTTTGTGGTATACCCCATGACCAATTCTCTAATTTGACTTCTGGTGGTGTGGGAGTGTTCCTTTTGGAATTTGGTAGAATAATTTACTTTCACAAATATTTTAATTCTAAAAATATATAATTGCCTTATATCTAAGATCTCAAATTCCTCAAATAACTTGACGCTGGGGTACTTGAAGGGCTTTTTAAAAATTATTTTAATGATTGATTTTTGAGCAGATTCGAGAGGTTTTAATATTGATTTGTTAGTGCCTCCCCATCCTATTAGGCCATAAGTTATAATTGAGTTACATAAAATATAAACATTTATTAGATGTTTAAATTTATTTCAACAGAGAGGGAAACAGTTTTTGAGAAGGGAATATGGAAGTCTAGGCATTTACAGGGCTTATGACCTGTCATTGGCTGGTTTAAGTGACCACTTTACACACTGTGTAACATTCACCATTCTGCCCATGTTTGAACATCCACATTTCCTCAACTCTTCCATCTGTTGACTTCTGTGAAGTAAAAGAGCTGAAACCTTTATCACGTGGGTGAGATTCATCCGGCTTAACCAAATCACCTACTAGGCAACGCCTGAAAACAATTTTCCAATTTTTATACTTCTTCTTTTACCAGGTGGTAATTCAACAATGTTTGATTATGTCTAAATGCTTGCAGACTGGCTGGATTTCCTCCCTAGGGAGTTGGTGAATCTCACCCACGTGATAAAGGTTTCAGCTCTTTTACTTCACAAAAGTCAACAGATGGAAAAGTTGAGGAAATGTGGATGTTCAAACATGGGCAGAATGGTGAATGTTACACAGTGTGTAAAGTGGCCACTTAAACCAGCCAATGACGGGTCATAAGCCCTGTAAATGCCTAGACTTCCATATTCCCTTCTCAAAAACTTTTTCCCTCTCTGTTGAAATAAATTTAAATTTATTAGATGTTTTACTATATAAATAAAAGACGAGTGATACTTTAATCCACGAATTTGGAATATCCAGTGACCGGTTTTATCATTAATATAATTTTACTAATGACTTTTTACCCTTTGTTTTTTTAGAAATCATTATTTACAAAACCACACTCACGAAGGATGGGACACTAAAAATAAAATAAAATACTTAAACTCATTAAAATAGCATTAAATCAACTCATTAGTTAACCCGAAGAAAAAATTTCGATAATGATCCTTAAGATAAAAATAACTTTATTTAATTTACTTTCATATAACTTTGAATTATCTATCCTTACCTCTGTTTTGTATAAATACATTGAACTCTTTAATAAAGATACCAGTCTCGAAGGTGTCGCGAAAGCGATGAAACCGGTCACTGGATATTCCAAATTTTTGGATTAAAGTATTACTCGTCTTTGATTTATATAATAAATTACAATGAACTTCCATCAAGAATTTTCACTTACAAACTTAAATTTATTAGATGTATAAAAGTAGATTTGTATTAGAATAAAAAAAACTTGTACCATTTATGAAAATATATTGATTAGTAAAAAAATAAAAACAAAGAAAAAACTTTTTTTTAAGCGACAGTATTTTAAAAATTGTAAAAAAAAAAAAAAAAATCCCTATTCAAAAACAAAAAGTTCAAAAACTCTAGCAAATCTAGGTATCCCTTTATTTTGGATGAGAATTTCTTACTTGCTCAATTATAAACGGTTATTTACCTTTGTTCCAACAAATCAGTTAACAGTATTTGGTGGGGCGGGAGAACTGGGGCTTTATTCTGGAAATCTGTGACATTTTGTCACCTACTCAACAATAATCGAGTGGTCATGTCGACCGCTTTGTCGATTTGCTATTCCCGATAACACTTCGACAATGTATTTAGAAAGACGAATGAAAATGTGGCACAATAGTTAAGGGTGTAAAATAGACAAACAACGTATACTGTGGGCATAACAACTAGCATTTTGTGAAGTATTAAAATATTTGAAAAATAGGTGAATTTAACAAAAATGTAGATAATTTATTTCTGATCTATATGATAACATTAAGACAGTCACAAAAATACAATCTTAAAACATCAAGATAACGCTGCGTTGAATGAATACTGTTTTCGGGAAACCTATTAATATTACGTAAGATTCTCACTTTGGAGGTCAGACGTATAAAAGGTATGTATAGTGAGTGCATATTTTATTTTTTAAAAAGAGAATTATTTGCGTTTTTATGATTTACCCAAAAATTGTAATTATGAAGTTCGGTGGTTTTTTATTTTTTATCAGCGCTTTGATCTTTTTAAAGTTTTACATTTCTGAAATTACTCCGCATGTGACATCAAAGGTTCTCTTTCGCTTATTATCGCTCAGTTCTGCCGATTGGTCCCTTGACGGTAAGTAAACCGGATATCTTTCACAGTTCTCTTATCATAGGTTGATTCATATGAACTAGTAACGTCTTTCAAAGTAATTCGTTTTTATTCAAATATTTTCAAGAAACTTTTCCGTACTATTTAATAGTGCTCTAATTTTTACCGCGCGCAAGAAAATATTTTTGAATCCAACTTCTCGTAGGGCTTAAGTTCCTTATTGTAGAGGCCGTTTTCGTCAAGTTGTTCGACTAGTTGCAACTACGAGACGAGATCTTTTTCAGCAGATCTGTTTTTGTAATATTTATTTATTTCGAATACAAACAGATGTACAGGTTAAATATATATGAATAAAAACTATAAAAAATGTATATATAGTAAGGCCGGCTATCCAATAATATATTTTCACTAAATTATACTGCAATAAAGCGACGACGGTTTAAACTCTAAAAATAATAAATAATTAATATAGATGTACATAAATTAATTATAAACATAAATACGTAGGGTTTAAAACTGTCTGAACATTTTGTTAAATATCTCTGTTTATTAAGTGTTCATTGTTTATTCTCAAATGTCACAATATAAAAAAAAATAAGTATATTGTTAAGTGTCTTCGGCACGGGTAACCCCCGTGAGGTCAAATTATAATTTTTATTATTAATCATAGTTCATAATGGAAAATAAATATGAATAAATGAAATAGTTATACTAGAAATTAAAATAAAAGAAATATGGAGAAAACAAGATGGTGGGAAGGAAAAGGAAGAAATTGATAAGGGGTGGTGAAGGATGATTGAAGGAAAGTAGGAGTGGAAAAGTAAAAATGTAAAAGTAAAAATATGTTAAAGTAAAAATAACTAATATTCCCTGAATTCAAAAATGCCTGTCTCGGAGCAATGCCAGCCGCACGACTGTCTAAACCTTAAAATGCCTGTCAAATGCGACAAACGCTTGTCATATATATATATATAGGTGACCCTAGTTTGAACTCACTATTAGAAAATGAAAACTGAGTTGTGGTAGAGTGGGGTTCAAACCTCAGACCAATGATTCGTGAGTCTGCGACACTAGCTACGGGACCATACCCCCCAATAAATTAATTATTTTGTACATATTCCGATTGTATCACATTGTAAACTCGAGACAAGATCTGGACTCTGGTGTTAGTCTTTCTAGATTCAAACAATCACTAAGATAGACGAGATCTTGTCTTGAGGTAGTAGTAATAATTAATAAATTTCATGTCCTAGCTTTAATTTTCGTTAGATGTATTTTATTTTAATTGTCATCATCATCATTCCCTTTCCGCACCTAATGGTCCATAGGGCACTGCATTGGTACACCAATCGCAGTGTATCTTAATCAATTTTGTTACATGAAGGAAAGATGATTAGTCTTACGCTTCAGGTACCAGTCCAGGGACTATGAAATATTATAATGTGAAAACACCCTATTAAATAAATATTTCATATCAAACATGTCGGGAATCGAACCCGAGACCTCATGAAAGTAGGCAAACACGCTGACCTTTACACTACGAGGGTGACAATTTGCCGTTGTATTTTATTTAAATTGTACCTGTATTTATTACAAGGAAATGTGTTTGCCATTGTTGAATGGACTGAATAAGTCCGAAAATAAATAAATAAATATTAGCATATTTTTTTCTTTTCGCATAGGTAACTACACCGCAAGACAAAAAAAATTACGAGTTTACCTGCTACCGCGCCCCTTGACTTTACTGAACCCTTTTTCTAAGAAATCCTTTATCGATACCTCTTTCTTTTGTTTAATAAATTAAGGACACTATGTGTCACCTTTCTACAATATTTACATTTTAAAATGTCTCAACAGTCTTGTTTTACCCGCGTTTGAGTGAACATAACACAACAATCATGGAAAGTGCAAAGCAAATGTCGATTGCGATAAAATCCAAAATAATCACATTGTCGCAAGAAAACATATCTAATTGTGAAATATCTCGTCGAGTTGGGTATTCAGAAGGTGCAGTGAGGTTTTTATTTAAAAAAATCCAAGAAACTGGATCCATAGAACGGAAAAAAGGAAGCGGACGGGGGCGCGTGACATCTGCCCGAGATGATCGCTTAATAAAAAAAATTGTTATGCGCGATCGATTTTTAACGGCACCTGAAATACACGCAGAGGTGCAGTCTACCAGCACATCAACATTTTCAGTAAAAACAGTGTCCAGGCGGCTGTTGGAGCATGGTTTCCAAGCACGGAGTCCCGCAAAGAAACCATTACTCACGGACAAAATGAAGAAGGCTAGACTGGATTGGGCGAAAGAGCACCAGAATTGGACCTTGGAGGATTGGCAAAATGTTGTTTTCTCTGATGAATCAAAATTCAACCTTTTTGGTCCAGACGGCAGAAAGATAGTTCGATGAAAACGTGGGGAAAGATATTATCCGTCGTGCGTCACTCGAACCGTTAAACATTCACCCTACGTGATGATTTGGGGGTGCATGACAGCATACGGTTTAGGACCTCTAAATTTTGTACAGGGTACGATGAATGCCATTCAGTACAAAAAAGTGTTAAAAAAACATATTATTCCAACAATCGAGGACATTACGCAGTATACCGCGGACCCAATTTTTCAGGACGATTCTGCGCCGTGCCATAGAGCCCGCACTGTGAGTACAAATATATATATTTTTAAATGCATTTTGTGACCACATGATAAATAATTTATTGTTTTTTTATAGATCAATGAATTCAAGGAGAAAATTGGCTTAAAATCGTTGACGTGGCCCGGGAATAGCCCTGATTTGAACCCGATAGAAAATTTATGGGCGATTATGAAAAAAAAAGTCGGGAAAAAAAAATCAAAAAACATTGAGGAATTAAAAAAAAACTTAATTCAAGTTTGGGAAGAAGAAATAACATCAGAAATTTTAGATTCGCTTTACGCTTCTCTAAATAATAGAATTTTACATGTTATAAAAAATAAAGGTGAATTCACTAAGTACTAAATATTTTTAAATGTTATAAATATGTTTAAATGTAAAATACTTTAATTTAAAATAAAGCGATAAGAACCTACTTCTTAAATATGAATTAAAAAATAACATGTCTTTTATTATTCCATCACAAACACTCGACCATAAATGAACCGTTATGGGTCTCTAAGGTTCGGGTAATCTGATACCTGATATATAATGGCAATTTCTAAGTACAATTCATGAGTAAGATTTTTTATTTTAACCTTGAAATAACGAGTAGTCATCACATATGTCAAACAATATAAAAAAAACTAATTAAATATCAAGAATAATTCATTATATGTCAATTTTAGTTTTTTTTGAGAACTCGTAAATTTATTTGTCTTGCGGTGTATGTTTGTAAACTGAAATAAATCGATAACACTTCATTTTATTGGTTGGTTGGAAGAAGTTGCGATTTAGAAATACGCCCAATATACAAATCGGGTTATGGTCATGTGTCTAGTGTCTCGGACTCACGGATCAAAGGTCCGTGGTTCGAATCCCACTCTACCCAAACTTGATTCCCATTTTCTAATAGTGAATTATTTACAACTCGTTGAAAATGGCCCTCAAAATAAAATGTTTGGGTAAATTATAAGAACGCAAATATTTCATTAATATATATATATATGTATATATATATGAATGCAGAAAGGTTAACAAAATAAAAATAATTCTATCGCTCGTCAATTTACGTAAGTCGCATACGATTCTGAAGTCTAACGAGTCCAGAATAGGACCCCCGAACAGTACCGCGGTATATAGAAGTTAGTTTTATTATACTGTCACGCCTATCGAATCGGAAATAATCGCCCGCATACCACAGCACTAATAAAAACCGCGGTTACGTCTGCAGACATGCCGACAGTCGCAGGCGGTAGACTGAACTTCCAACTACGGTGTGTATTGATGGCCGAGAGAATATGCGGGAATGAGCGGTTTGATGACTAGGTATTCGAACATAGTTTTTCTATCACTCTCTGAGGATGCCTTCCCGAATACTGTGCAAAAAATATGTTTAAATGTATGTTTAATTCACTGGATGGCTTAATTAATGTACCATCGTTACTGGAACAAGTGGCATTCAATGTTCCAATCCGCCGGTTGCGAAATAATAATTTGCTGTTCCTCGATCAACACAGCGCAAACTATGGCTTGCATGAACCAATATCCCCGTAAACTCAAGACAAAATCTGGACATTTGTGTGTAAGTCTTTATAGATTTAAAAAAATCAATAAGATAGACCGGATCTTGTCTTGAGGTATTAATTATTATTTTTTGTCCTAGCTTTAATTTTATTTGATTAGTCCTGTATAATAAATGAGAAATAAATAACTATTATTGACAATTCAATTTCATAAATTAAAAAAAAAATACTTACTTGTTTATTTTTATTACCTTATACTTGTTTTTTTTTTTTTTTTTTACTATTATATCAAATTGCATTGTAGTATTCGCAAATACGCATTTCATAGATACATATTTTTATTTCTTATTTTTTGTGATAATATATACTTGCTTATTTATTAATTTAACTTAAAAATGTCTTTCTTGCTTACCGTAACACTTTATTTGTTGTTTGCTTTACAGAATTTATTTCATAAGCTTATATCTTTGCATTTTTTGTTTATATGCTTACCGTTTTTTCTTGCATACCTTTGTTATTATTGTTTTTTTTTTTTTTACTTTGTAAAACTTTTTATCAAGTCCTTTTTAACTAATTTTACAATTTTTTTCTGTATGTTCTATGTTCATTATTTAGTATGTTAGCATGTATTTCATTTTTATTTTTTGTAAATGCCTTTTGGGCGTTAATGAACAAAATAAATAAATTGTATTTATTATTGTTAGTAACTATACCGACATGGAACTTTTCCTGAATATATCCAATCTGTCACAACGTCGATTTAATGCAGATTTAATTTGCGTGTTTAAGATACTTAATAGTTTATTTGATGTCCTGACTCTTCTCCAACAAATATCGCTTAATGTTCCTTCGCGTAGATTCAGAAATGATTAAACTCTGTTCCTCGGTCATAATAAGACTAATAATGGACTTTTGCAGTCCGTTAATAAATAAATATATAAATAATAAGGTCCATTTTGGTCCAACGTTTCTCCAATGAAGACAGATTAAGAGATTGCTCTATTTAGAAATAGGAATACTTACTATTTTGCAATCTGAGCAACCAAGCCACGTTCCTTAGAAAACGGCGTTGGGCAGACTCAATATAGTCAATATGAGTCCTGTAGAATGGAGACCAAATAGGAGAAACGAATTCTAGATGGGGTCGAACTAGTGAGCAGTACAGAGTTTTGATGGGATTAATATTTTTGAAGTCCGTCGTCATTCTATTGATAAAACCGAGAAGTTTGAGAGATTTGTTAACAATATAATCAATGTGTTTACGATAGAAGTGTGTGAAAATCATCGCTCCGGTGTCATAATTCAAGGAGAGTATGCGGAACACGTTCGTATGAAGAAAAGTCTGACCTCACACCCTCTTCTGTGTTAAATTGCCTTACGGGAAACATCGTTCTTCGCGAATATACCAGCCATTGTCTGTCAAATAATTGATCAAATCCGTACCTTTGATTAACCTTAATCTTGAGCGCACTTTCATTATCTCCAAAGTTCATTACCGCCACCGCGCACAATCGCGAGAGTTCGGCTTTTTACGGGGAGCGTTCTCACGCCGGTTGAAATTTCGCTACTTTTTCCTAGGCGTGTGAACGCTCGGAGACACGGCAGTCCCACTGCACACTTTCCTCGCGTGCTGAGAATATGCAGAGGTGATCAGCAGTGAAATTGTACCCGAACCCTGGACAAGTATATTTTTTTACATGATGTCCCATCCTTGAATCCGCCTCTGTAATATGATCTCCTTCATGTATATTTTAACCAACGATAAACAATGAATACATAAGTTTTTTTTTATATATAACAAACAATAATCTTATTGTGTATTTGACCAGATTAAAAAATGTTTAAAGTACCAAAAGATTTTTCTAGTTTTGTGGGTGTTTTCTGTAAATTGAGAAATGCCGTTTTCGTGATCGACACCTTTTTCCGGAGGTGATTAATACAGATTTTTATATAAAAGCGGTCTGGCTGTTTTTAGCAGAACATAGAATCGACCTTAGTGCACCCGATAACATCAATATATAATTTTTCCGAAATTTTTTGTTACCGGTTTCAGACGAAGATAATTTTAATTTTCATACAAATATATCTTCATCTCTGTTGTAATATGTTATATAAACAGCTCCCCAGGGAGTTGAATCCAGTCCTTGTCTACAAAAATTGGACAAACTCAAAATATTGTTGATAAATTACCTGGTCCATGAAGAAGGATAGAAATTGAAAAAATAACATTTTCAGGCGTTGCCTAGTATGTAGATGAAATAATTCAATTAGATGAATCTCACCTGCATAAATAAAGGTTTCAGCTCTTTAACTTCACAAACATCAACAGATGAAAGAATTGAAGGAATATATTTATTTATTTAACTTTTTGTAAATAATGTTATTTGTACATTGGCGGGCTTATTGCCAAATGGCAATTTCTTCCAACCAACCAATAAAATAAAAGTTTTATTTTTATAATTCAAGTTACAGAACATATTCAATAGAAAGAAAAAAAAAGATTAAAAAGTGAAAAATATATAAAAATAGAAATAAACGTATTTGTTTATAAATTACCTAGATGTTCAAATATAGGCAGAATGGTGAATGTTACACAGCGTGTAAAGTGGCCACTTAAACCAGCCATTGACAGGTCATAAGCCCTGTAGATGCCTAGACTTTTATATTACCTTCTCTTAAATGTTCTTCATCTCTGTTGTAATATGTTAAATATACACACTTTCGTACATACATATCGATATTAGTTTTACTGTCTCAGTATATAGCGATGAAGATAGCCGTTCATAATCGCGGCCCTGTTCAATTTAATCTCTGTACTGTTCTGCGTACTGAGACACCGTTATAGGTCAGCTTAAGGTGCTTTTTTCAAACGGGTAATCGGTAAGTATATCTACGTTCTTTTTAAAGGAATAATTGCGGGGGCAGGCCGAGACAACAGACTACTGTACACAAAGATTTTCTCATAGCGATTACCAAAGCACAGTCAATACACACTACAAACTGCTGTGAAAATACTCATATTGATATTTTGCGTAGTGCATCAAACGAACATTTAAACTAGGTGTACCAATTTCAGTTTCAGTGCTGCAGAGCAGCGTTTATTTTATAATTAAAAAATACGTATAATATTTTGTTACCCACTAAAGCTAGGGTTTCCTAGGACAGCGGTGCCCGTATTTTAACGGCCGTAGTGAACGGTGATGCGGTGGATAACCGTCGTAACGGTGACTAGAGAGTGGTTTCCTAAGAAAACGGTGTTATCAACACCATTTAACACCGTTTCCCTAGAAAACCACTCTCTAGTCGACGTTACGACGGCTATCCACCGCATCACCGTTCACTACGGCCGTTAAGATACGGGCACCGCTGTCCTAGGAAACCCTAGCTTAAGTCTAAAGACTTTTCGGTGGGACACATTTTTTTTTTATGACAGGTTTATATTACATTTATTTTATTTATATTTTACAGATTTATTTATAAACAGGCACTATAAAGTATCTAGAAGATATTTCTTCAGTTCTTTTTTTTTCATTTAAAGATTTTTCATGTAAATGATGGTTTGTGGGAGATCATTGAACAATCTTGGAACAACGCAATTTAATGTTCGCTCTCCGAAGTAATTTGTGATTCGGGGAACAGACAGGGAGCCCTTAGTTTTTAATCTAGTGTTGTGAGTGTGGGAAACTCTTTTTTTATATTCCGGATCAACAAAGTGATCGACAATCAATTTGTAGTCACAAAGTTGTTTTACCGGCAGGACATTACAGAATCGCCCATATGTTTCGCCTCACGGATTATGCTGTCCGGTACAATCCCCCTCAACAATAGGTCACATTTGACACTTCATCAAAATTCAACAACATAACCTTGTGAGGGCGGTAATAAAATATTATTTATTTTTTCGAATTTAGAACTGCACAATTGTTTAACTTTTTTCAATTACGATTACATACTTATTGTAATAATGACAAAAGAAGGTAATTTTACGATTTACTTTCACTAATAAACCATTCTAAACATAATAAACCTTTTCTGTTCTAAACGTCGTTACAATGTTGCATCAGTGAACCCTTTTTCTTTTTAAACACTAGGGATGTTACCCAGAAAAATCGAATGTTGATAATTTTGTTAAATTATGTACTTATCTTATTTTCTTCCTTAAATATACGATAGAAAATAATAATGGGACAGGGATTCGACTTATGATTTTTAAAATAAAATTACAGTACGTATAAGTACTTTTTCATGGTAACTGAATTCAATTCACATAAATTATGTTTGAAGTCCGAATCGATTCATTCACTTTAATCGATGTTTTTAAGCAGGTCCCTCACTATTTTATTTTTATTTATTTTATTAACATAAACGGCAAATCTGCCTTTTACAAACATTTATAATATTAACATATTTGGCTTAATATTTTTTCCTTTTTTTTCAAAAACATGAATTTTAAAAACAAGATTTATAAAAAAAAAAAAAATCCAACCAAAAATTATCAATATTTATATTTAAAAAAATTACCTAAAAATTATACAGCATATTCAGAGAATGTTTAAATAATAAAACATTCTACAGTAAAACAACAAGAAAATCATAAGTACTGTTTCACACAGCTAGGCAAAGTGAACAAAAAACTGTAGCTAATAGGAACAATACCCTACACTAAATATATCAGATACGTGGGAATAACTATTGCCGAGTTCATGAAGTCTATTTAATACTGCATTACAAGTATACACTGTCCGTGAGTTGTTGCTACAAAACTGTGGCACCTGTGTAGTCATTCTTCTATGAAGCTAAAACCGACCAATGTCAAATGTGACCTATTAAATTGGCCCTACTATAGATACGGAACTCCGCAAGAGAAAAAATATTACAATATGTCACTACATGGGACACATTGTTTCTCCCTTATCTTAGAAAAACAATTTTTAATTTTAATTTTTATTTTAGAAGGTAAAACATGAACAGAAAATATAAAAGGAAAAATAATAAAACCCACTCAACCGCGAAACCGGCTTGTCAGTAGGTTTCTTATTTTTCCTTTGCAAAAAGCACCACTTGCTTACTTTAGAAGATCGCCGTCTACTATTAGACATGGGGGTGCTTCATGACATACTCAGTGGACGCCTTGATAGTCCGGCTCTGATGTCGGAGTTATCATTAAATGTCCCCGGCTACCGCACCCGTCACACGTCGAGCTCTCTATTTCATGTGCCAGCAGTTCGTACGAACTATGCCCAGAACTCTCCACATATACGTTTTGTTCGTGAATATAATTTGAACTTTCCCTTTATTGATCCATTTGATTGTAAAAAATAACATTTAAAATGCGCGTCTTAAAACATACTTTTTTGCCTTATACTTAGTTTTATAATAAAGTCTTATTTTATTTTATTTTATCTCTAATTTTTAATATTTTATATATATTCATATTTTCGACACTTGTGCAATAATATTTACACACATGTTCACCCTCATTCTAATATAACACCCACTCACCCACCCGCTCACTCACTTACACTCACACAAACACACTAGTATGTATTGTACGTGTATTTAATGTATTTCTGTGGATATCTGTCATTGGTTTTATTCTCTGTATGATTTATTTGTTATATTTTTGTTACATGTATTACTATTACTATATTATAATGTAAGTATTAATAGACTAGAAAGGGTCCAACAAATTTTTTGTAAGCAGGTCGACTACCGGTTGAACATAAATTTTTCTAATCATGCTGAAAGTATGCAGTACCATGGAATAAACTCTCTTAAAAATCGAAGAATAATGTTGGACCAGTTATTTTTATTCAAACTAATAAATAATAAAATTGATTCTCCTAACCTACTAGAAAGACTTCCATTCCGTGTGCCATCTAGACTGACAAGACAAAATCTTTTGTTTTACACTGAAAACGCGTCAACAAACTATTTTAAACAATCTACAATACCTAGAATATGCGACCAGTATAACAATATATTTACCGAGGCTGATATTTTTTGTGACAATGTTTAGTTTTGTTGTTACCACCTTTATGTAGGCACCTAGTTGGTGGCCTAATTTTGTGATGTACAAAGTTATGTGGGTGCACAGAATGAGAGCAAGTAAAACAGGGTACTTACGTTTTACACAAAGATTTATTCACGAAACTAAACTACTGAAGCTAACACCTTGAAAGAAGGATTCTAATAACTATATTAGGCAAAATAAAATGAAGTTGGTAAATCTAAATTGGCGGTAATTTTGTGCCTCGAAGACGCGTGCGGTGAGGTCGGAATCCGGTAGTTTTCTCCTCCGCCGGTTTGGCCCGTTCGTACGCTCTACGTCGGCGTTCGGCAATGTTCGGCTCGTGCCGTCGTTGTCGACCCGCCACACAGCCCCCTTCCAAGTTTTGAAATCTGTTTTTCAAAACTGACGCTGTATCACCCTCCTGCCGCTACGCGTTGTGTATGCCGGTTGTTCTGTTGGTGTTTCCGTTTCTGCTGGACTGGCTCGTTCTTCCGCTGTCTGGAACGCCGGCTTGCACCTGTCCAGCGAAACCTTTTTATGTTCGCCATCCACGTCCAGTGTTACCGTCTTTTCCGCCCTGGTGATGACCTTGTAGGGCCCCTTGTAGTTCGGCATCAGGGGTTTGTACACTCTGTCGTCCCTCAGAAACAAGTGTGTGGCTCTCTTTAGTTCCGGGTGGATGAAAACGTTACCTTTATTGTGGTGCTCGACTGGCCTTGGTTTGACGTTTTGCATGAAATTTACCAGTTGCCTAGTGTAGGAGTCCGGGTCAATGTAGTCGTTCGTCTGCTCCAGGATGTCTGCTGGTAACTTTAGTTTGCACCCATACAGCATCTCTGCTACTGAGTGCTCTGCATTCGTGCGCAGTGTGGCCCTCAGTCCGAGTAGTATGGTGCTGATCGATTTTGTCCACGGAACAGGGTGGTGAGCTTTAATGGCCGTCTTCAGCGTTCTATGAAATCGCTCGATCATGCCATTACTTTGTGGATGGTAAGGCGTCGTGTTGGAGTGTGCTATGCCTGATCTGGAACAAAACAAGTTAAAGTCCGTAGACATGAATTGCCTACCCTGATCAGTTATAATTTTCTCCGGTACGCCGTATCTCGCAATCCAGTTGTCCCAGATGGCTCTGATGATTGTGTGGGTCTGGATATCTGCGATAGGGATTACTTCCGCCCATCGAGTGTATCGGTCGATACATGTGAGGCAGTACCTCAGTCCCTCTGATGGTGGAAAAGGTCCGATGAGGTCGACATGGACCACGCAGAATTTCTGTCTCGGCATGTCGATCTTGATGATCGGTGTCCTCGTGTGTTTGTTGACTTTGCTCTTCTGACAGGGTATGCAGGCCTTCGTCCAAGCTGCGCAGTCTGCTTTCATATTTTTCCAGACGCCTCTTTGACTGATGGTCTTGGTCGTGGCGTCGGCTCCTGCATGGTTGAGGTTATGCACTTGGTTGAAGAAAGATCTCTGTAGCGTTTTTGGGATGTACGGTCGCATGTTGCCTTTGTTGAGATCGAAGACGATTTCTTGTCCCTGCATGTTGGTTTTGATCAGGTTCAGAGCAGTGTTCTTGTCGTCCAAGAGTGCGAGTAGTTCGTTGTCCTGCCTTTGTTCTTTATGGATCTTTTCGAACGATATGTTTGCCTCTTGTTCGATCATGTCGATTCTTGATAAGGTATCGGCGACGACGTTGTCTTCTCCTTTTATGTATTTGATGTCCGTGCTGAACTGTGAGATGTAGTCTAGATATCTGAGTTGTCTGGGGCTTTCTTTGTCGTGACTTTTCCTTCTAAACACGAATTGTAGTGGTTTATGGTCCGTGTATATACAGAATTCTCTGCCCTCCAGATAATGTTGAAAGTACCTTACAGTCTCAAAAATGGCTAGTAGTTCCCTGTCGTACGTACTATATGAACACTGAGCCTTGTTCAACTTTTTTGAGAAGAAACTTATCGGTTTGTAGTTGATGCCGTCTGTGGTTTGTTGTAGCACGCCCCCGATTGCGTAATCTGAGGCGTCTGTCCCCACTGACATCTTGCTGCTTTCCTCTGGGTAGCTAAGCTTAGTGGCGTTGATCAGCGAGTTCTTGACCTCTTCGAAATCGTGTGTAGTGACTTCGTTCCACTCTACTTTTCTGTTGTCATTCTTTTTTGCTCCCTTGAGGTAATCGTGTAGTCGTATCAATTTGTGTGCTGCTCGTGGTATGAATCTTCGGTAGAAGTTTCCCATGGCCAAGAATCTTCTCAACTGCTTAATGGTTTCTGGCTTGTTGAGGTTCGTGATGGCTTCCACTTTTGTTGGCGAGGGTCCGATGCCTTCAGCCGAAATTTCATAACCAAGAAATAACAGTGTTTTCTTGGCAAACTCGCATTTAGATGGGTTTACCACCATTCCATGATCTTGAAGTCGCTGGAACAGAGCTTTTAAGTGTTCCACATGTGTTTCTTCGTCTGGTGAAGCGATCAATATATCGTCGATATATGCGTGTACTCCTTCTAGACCTCTTGTGACTTCGTTGATGTGACGTTGGAATGTTTGTGCAGCGCATGATAGTCCGAATGGCATTCTTACAAATTCAAATAACCCGAATGGTGTGGTTATAGCTGTCTTTTTAATGTCAGTTTCATTAATTGGAATTTGGTGATATGCTCGTTGTAAGTCAATTTTGGAAAAAATTTTACAGTTAAATAAGTCATTGCATATATCGTGGATATGTGGCAAGGAATAACGATCAGGTACCGTCTGTGCGTTTAAGCTACGGTAATCGCCACAAGGGCGATAAGTACCATCGCTCTTCTTCACCATATGCAATGGAGAGGCCCACTCACTCTTGGAGGGTCTACAAATACCTTGAGCCACCATGTGATCGAACTCTTGTTTCGCCTGCCTCAGTAGTTCTGGGGACAGCCGACGAGTCTTACACATAACGGGTTTGCCACGGGTATCTATATGGTGGATTGTGTTGTGTTTATCCAGCCCTGCGTATGGTTTATTGATATCTACTAGTTGTGGATACTTCAATATGAGTGAGTGGTAAATGTTGGTTTTGTCTGTTAATGATATGGAACATGTTATGTTGTTGTTTGTGGAGATGTCAAATGCTCTGATTATCTTGCCGTTTGTATTGTCTACTAACCGTTTGTTCCTAACATCTACTAACAGGTGGAAGTTGTGGAGAAAATCTGCTCCTATAATAGGGCGTGTCGTATCCGCTATTATAAACTTCCATGTAAACATTTGTTTACATCCCAGATTCAGTGTTACCGTGGTAACTCCGAAATTCTGGATCGTAGTCCCGTTCGCTGCATAGAGAATTAGCTTAGACTTTTCTCCATGGCGTTTGTGTAAAGATCTAGGAATTAATGATATTTCCGATCCGGAGTCAACGAGGTATGACACACCGGTATCACGATCTTTAACAAAGAGACGTGTTGTGTTGGTTGAATCAGCCGCCTCCGCTATGATTCGACCATCTAGTTTTTTGAAGCTAGATGCGGTTTAAATTCACATGGTGTGACGCATTTCTTAGCTTGATCGCCAAATTTTGTGTGGAAGTAACAAAGAATAGTTTTCTTGTTATTTCCGTTGGCCCTATAGCTTGTTTTGTTGAAATTGTTGTTGTATTTGTTGTTATTGAAATTGTTACTGCTGTTACTTGTTGTGTGTTTGAATCTATTGTTATTGTTGTTGTGACTATGCTGTTTGTTGATTGTGTGAAATAAACTCTCTACCTTATGGGTTAGAGCTTGTACGGACTGTTCTAAACTACAAATGTTATTTTTATTGTTGGTACCTACTACCGCTACATTATCCTGTGTGTACACCTGTATTAGGCGATCTGCTATCGTCGCTTGCCTATCCCAGTCATCTTCGCTTATGGCTAAATGCGCTTGGATCGTCTTGGGCAGTTGTTGTATCCACAAGTATTGCAACGTCGTTTCGTCTATTTGTAAACCTATTGCTAGCGTCCGCATCTCTCTAAGTAGGCTGGATGGGTTTCGATCCCCAAGCTGTAAGGAAGAAAACAGTTTTTCTCTCCTTCTGTCCTGTGGACAGCCCATGCGTTGGATTATAGCTTCCTTCAGCCTCGTATATTTTGCTCGGTTCGGTTCCATGAGTAAAATATCTGAAACTTGTTCTATGTGCGTTTGTTCAAGTTTTGACACTAAGTGACTATAACGTGCGTCTTCTGAAACTATGTTTGCCAACTCGAATTGTGCTTCTATCTGTTTAAACCAAAGTTCGATGTTGTTCACCCATAGCTGTGGTAGTTTAACGCTAATCCTATCCGTGTGGAACATGTTGTTTGCTGTGTTGATATTTGTCAAGTCAGTGTTGTCCTTGTTAGCCATTGTTTACAGTTTAAAAATATTCGTTTTTAAAAAAAAATTCAGAAAAATGTATGTAATAATGATTACAGTATAAGTTAAAATATTGAAATAAAAGTATTCAATAATGAGTGTAGTTGTATTAAAAAGTTAAGTTTAAATTATTAGATTTAAATTTAAATTTAAATTTAAATTTCAAACAAAAATATTTATTTTTTAAATGTCAGAGTCACTATTTGTTATGTATGTACTGTGCAAGTTATAGAAAAGAAAATTAAAAACAGAAAATTTAAATAATTATTTTACCATACGGCGGAACACATTTTCCAACTATTAGGTATTTGTATTCTCCAAGCCTGAGTGGTCCCCTCAATATTAATATTCCTTTTGATTGTCCGTTGTACAATATATCAAGTTTAAAAATGTTTATGGTAAAACTTCAAATCTGTAACACATAATAACATGCATAGCCTAGGTTAAAAATATAAACATATATAGTACAGTCACACAATATAATGTATATAGAAAAAAAGTATGGATACTAATGTCCACGTACTAAGTTAAACATTCGTCGGCTTAGCCGCCCGAATATCTGTTTGTTTGATAGTTTCAAGTTGTTTACAAAAATAAAATTTTACAAATTGCAAGTATTGTGAACGACTGCGCCAGCTGAAAAATATTTCCGATAGATTTCGCTGGTAAAAAAAAAAAACTTACTCCCGCAGTGCGTTCACAAGGAGAAAACTTTCGGATGCCTACGTCACGCTTGTCTCGCCATATAATATTTGTCAAAAATAATTATGTACCGGATTTTTGAAAAAAAAAAAAAAAAAAAAAAAACAAAATTTAAGAACTATAAATAACAATTATTTTCCGGTACCCTGTAAGTACCTCTACTCAATCTGGCACCCTATGTAAATGTTCGTGTGAATTGTTTGTGTGTTCGACTCAAGAAAAATAAAAAAAATAAAATTTATATGTGTTGTAGGAATGTATTACTCGGCGTGCGATTTTTGGTGAGCGAGTCGCTCGAACGTATTATATTATGTTTGTTTATAATAATTTTAGTTAAATTATGAATCACCTGTTTGAATTAATCCCGGCCGAGTAATATTGTTAAGAAATTAATCACAGTTTAATCAATTCACTAGTTACATTAATTACATTTACATTAGTTACATTTACATTGAAGATTGTTACCGACAGAAAAATTCACTCGATTCGCTCGGTCTTTGAAAAATCTAATTCTATTATATATTATAATTATTATAATATAATTCTATTATACTAAATTAATTAACCTTACAATAAGTTAACCTTGAAATAGATTAACCTTGATTAATTACAAATAAATTAAAAGTGCAATCAAATTAAAAATGAAATTTTAAATTTTTCATGTACCGACCGAAAAAAAGTAATTGTTGTACAATTTTGTCAAGCGAAGATATTTCTGTCTGAAATTTTGCGCAATTTTTATGGAATTTGAATGGGGTCACCGTGATTGATTGTTTAATGTTGTGTTTTCGTGTTCAAACGTCGGGGTATACCACTTTAGTTTTGTTGTTACCACCTTTATGTAGGCACCTAGTTGGTGGCCTAATTTTGTGATGTACAAAGTTATGTGGGTGCACAGAATGAGAGCAAGTAAAACAGGGTACTTACGTTTTACACAAAGATTTATTCACGAAACTAAACTACTGAAGCTAACACCTTGAAAGAAGGATTCTAATAACTATATTAGGCAAAATAAAATGAAGTTGGTAAATCTAAATTGGCGGTAATTTTGTGCCTCGAAGACGCGTGCGGTGAGGTCGGAATCCGGTAGTTTTCTCCTCCGCCGGTTTGGCCCGTTCGTACGCTCTACGTCGGCGTTCGGCAATGTTCGGCTCGTGCCGTCGTTGTCGACCCGCCACAAATGTATGTAAATTTAGGTCAAAAATTATAGAAATTTTGAGAGAAGCAGACATTTAACATTATTATAATATAAATATTTTTTCATTTCGTTTCTTTTACATTTATTACATTGAACATAATTTAAATTATTGTATTAAGTGTAAACAATTTTTTTGGTGTGTGCATGAGTTTCTTACTCTAATATACAAAGAAATTGGCAATATATGTGTACATACTGTTTGTTTACCTAATAAAATAAATAAATAAATAAACTATTGATATCCCCAATAAATAAATTAAAAAAAGTAATATAAACATTATTAAGAACTAAAATCATTCCTATTTTTCCCACAAAATTTATTTACAAAAATTAAAATAGATGACATGAAATAATAATCAATATAAAGCCTTGTTACATATTCACCATTTAATTATTTTTTTCTGAAAAGCTTTGTCAACATTTTCTTTTAAAATCATCTTAGGAATCTTATTAAAAATTTTAATAATTGAATAATGAAGTGTTCTTTGGCCATACTTGTTTACAAACCTCGGTACTGCCAAGCTTTCACGCTGAGCTAGCCTTGTATTATGTGAATGTAAATACCTTTTCTGGTAGTTACTATCAAATCGGTATCTAGTAACAAATTTGAGCCATAGAATAGCATTTAAGGTTAAAAATTTCGAGTACCTCTTCCTTATCAATTCTAGGTGATCTGTTAATTAATTTAAGAGCCGAGGTTTGTAATGATTGAATTTTTAATGTTGGTTTTACAAGAAAGACCCCAACTGGTAAAAAAAATATTTTTTATGAAAAAAATATAAAAATATTGGCTTTCTTTAATTAACCCAAATAATTCAATTTTGGTGTCCATTTTCAACGAGTTAAAAATAACTCACTATTAGAAAATGGAAATCAAGTTGAGGTACAGTGGGGTTCGAACCTCGGACCTCTGATCCGTGAGTTCGCAACACCAGCCACGGGACCACAACCCGATTTAAATTCGATGGTTGAAAAGGCTTCAGAATCCCAAATATATTATTTTTATGTGAATGCGAAAGAACATCTTATGGTTAACATATTACAACAGAAATGAAGAACATTTTAGAGAAGGTAATATAAAAGTCTAGGCATCTACAGGGCTTATGACCTGTCATTGGCTGGTTTACGTGGCCATTTTACTCACTGGTGTAACACAAATCTCAGTATCACTTTTCTATGGCTTTCTGCATAACTACGTTCAATTACAGGTTTTTTATCTTCGGTAGAAATGGTTGCATGGACTGTAAATCTCCTTCGGAATATCAGCGCAATCTGTCGGCTGCCAGCTGACATTCTGATAAGGATTGCGATCTTCGTTAGATGCTGCGTTGTGATCAAGGACCTGAGATTTATATGAGTGGGGGTGTGAAGTTTAATTCGTAATCTATTATAACACCTAGCGAAAGGAAAATGTTCACAGTTGGCGATTTATTCAAAATTTCTCGCAACAGAGAGGATAAACATTTTGAGAAGGAAGTCTAGGCATTTACAGGGCTTATGACCTGTCATTGGCTGGTTGAAGTGGCCACTTTACACACTGTGTAACATTCACCATTTTTCTTATGTTTGAACATCCATATTTCTTCGATTCCTCCATCTGTTGATTTTAGTGAAGTTAAAACACAAAAAAATAACACGCAAGTTACAAATGATATTTCGTGTGTCAATATAAATAGCTCCTTTGACGTTACTAAAAAGTTATGTCGTCACTTTTTCTGACCAATGACATTCCAGAGTCAAAAGACAGGATTTCACCCCCTCGGAAGTCATTAAGATTAACAAATTACAACAGTAAATTAGTGCAAAAGTAATTAACTTCACTCAAATCAACAAATGGAAGAATTGAAGAAATATAAATTTTCAAACATAGGCAAAATGGTGAATGTTACACAGTGTGTAAAGTGGCCACTTAAACCAGCCAATGACAGGTCACAAGCCCTGTGAATGCCTAGACTTCCATATTCCCTTATTTAAGGTACTCTCCATCCCTGTTGTAATTTGTTAATCTTAATGACTCCCGAGGGGGTGAAATCAAGTATTTTGTCTACAAACATTTCGACAAACTCAAATAGTGTAATAAAACCAACCGGCCCGAAAAAAAGTTTACAAATTGAAAAATTGTTTTCAGGAGTTGCCTAGTATGTGAAATAATTTAGTCAAATGAATCTCTTCGCAACAATAAAGGTTTCAGCTCTTTAACTTCACTAAAATCAACAGATGGAGGAATTAAAGAAATATGAATATTCAAACATAGGCAAAATTGTGAATTTTCCACAGTGTGTAAAGTGGCCACTTAAACTAGCCAATGAAAAGTCATACGCCCTGAAAATTCCTAGACTTCCATTCTCCCTTATTTAAGGTATTTTCCATCCCTATTTGTTAAACTGAATTCATAGATTTTTTTTCCACATAATAAACAATGATTAACAATACAAATAATGTGACCTCACTGGGGTTACTCGTGCCGAGGACACTTAACAATATACTTTTAAAAATATATATTATTACACGTGAGAATATACAAAGAAGACTTAATATACAGAGATAATTAACGAAATGGTCAGACTGTTTTATACACTACATATTTATGTTTATATTTCATTTATGTATGCCTATATTATTTATATTATAAAACGCACAATAAAAGATTATTATTTTTTAAGAGGAAATGCGTTGTCACTTTTCTTCATACAAATGTATCAGTGTACCTTTCATGTTGGTTTATTTTACACAAACAGTTACGTCGCATATTGTGATATATTAAATCGATAATAATAATATTAAATATATCGAGATTTGTACTTTTTATTATAGAAATGTACAAGAGTGACAACGTGCGAGGTCGTCCACTCTCGGCTGACAAAGGTTCGTCATAGTAAGCGATTACTACTGTAATTTAGGTTACTACCTGGGTGGGTGTTTATTTATTTATTTCAATCTTCCAACAACAAAAACTATATAGGTATAAAGCTCCGTTTATTTATTTTACAAAGAGGAAATTCAGTGTTTTAAAAAAAAAACTTTTTGTTTGTTAATGGAGTATCAACTCCAAAAAAATCATTTATGTATCGTGGTTCAGCGCTTTGACTTTTTTAAAGTTTTGTAATTCTAAAATCACTCCGCATGTGACGTCACACGTCATATCGGTGAGTTCTGCTGATTGGTGAATTGGTTTCCCGTAAACATTGGCTGTAAATGTAAATACCAGACGCGTTATCCATTCGGGATGGTTTGTAAACATCCGGAAATACATACTTCTACGAGTATTTAATTTGTATTTTAACTTATTTTATCTATTTTTTATTAAGATAAATTCCCTCTAGCGATTGCAAAGATATACTACCGACCCCCACCTTCAAGTTTTGGGTAGGTACATCAATATGAAACAAGGGAAAGCGTACGTCACGGTACACATATCTACGCTCTAAAATGACATAGCTTCAGTATGACGTCATAGTTGAAGATACAAGTCTCCTGACTAACTACAAAGATATACTACCGATAGCCCCATCATCAAGTTTTGATGTAAGTACATTGGTTTATACCGACGGGTCTAGGACCCCTCGATACGTTTATCTACGCATTAAAAGTGACAAAAATTTTGTTCCACCGAGCAATTTTTCTTTAAATTACGATTTATTTAAATTTTTAATCGTTCTGAGGTTGGCACTTTTTTCATATAAGCCTGTTGAAAAAATGAGAGAGAAATAAGTCAATTTTGAAGTCGAATTAAATTTTGACATAACTGTCAGATGAGAAAACGAGCGCCTAGATGGCTAGATTAATTGATAAAAGTGTCACTAGATTCTTATTAATTTGTAAAGTTTGTAAAGTTCGTTAGTTTTTCAAATTCACTTAATATAATAAAAAATAAATTCACATTAGAGATCAAAAAAGATCGAATAAATAATGGAAGGTTTTTTCTCAATATAACCGAAATATTCCTCTAATATACCCAGTATACCCAAATTGAATTTTAATTACTCTACTTATTTTGGCTTGTATAGAAATCCACAAACATAAAATAGCAATTATTTTTAGTGTATAAGAAAACTTTGTAAATATTTAAGTTAGTTTGTTTAAAAATGTCCTAACAAGACGAAACGCGTCACAATATACCCTTTGTATATTTTATAAAAAATAAAGTAGAATTATAATCCAAATAACTTGTTTTATTTTGGATACATTACCAAATTAAATATGGAATTCTACCAATTGTCTGCATACACAATAAATAAATAATGAACATGTTTAAGTTATTGCAGTCATATGTTTGTTTTCCTCGTAATTAAATACAGTTTATTGGCGAAAAATCAGCGTTCACTACAAAAAATAATACAAAACATTGCATTTGCTAAAAAGTAAGAAGTATCTAATAAAAAAGGTGAAAATTAAATTACAATTACTATGGCGACTGCTTTTCTTGACATTTTGCTTGCCAACCGCCGGCTACATACAATAAATAGTATGATAAATAAAAATAGTATTTTTGGAATATTTTCCATATTTACACTGGAGAACTTCAAATATGTGATTGCGCAGCAGGATTATACGTCGCGAAACGTAAATATTTTAACATTTAGTGTTAGGTGTTCACGGATGTTGCATTGTGATCGCGAATATGATAAACAACCATGGTGAGAAATTGTTATCACGTCGATAGTTATTTGTGATAGAGCTACAGGTATGGGTCCGAAGACCCGTTCAAAGACTGTTTGCTATGACGGCCGTCGTGCGAATGGCGGCACCGATGTTTGATGTTCCGCTCATAATCTACGCTCTCCAGGAAACCAGCACCATTGGTTTGTACGTACAACGTTTTAATGACGTCATCCACCGCCACGTGACGGCCGCTAGATGACAGCGCCTAGCATTATATAGAAAGACAAGAACAAAGAAAAACAACTTATTTACATATGTACCTAATATGTCTCTATAGCTTAATCGAAGCAAAATGTAAATTTCTGCTCTACACGTATATGGGATAAATTCTACTTATAAGCTGTATATAATTAATTAATTTATTCAACTCTTAGATAAAGGGTATTTCTTCTAGGAAATTGTAGTGAATAAGAAGCCATATTTGTTCAATCTTAAAGCAAATACATCATTTTATTATATCCTCTAAACATGATACCTACATTTTGTAATGACGAACCTGACGCATACTAAACGTATACTTAATAATATATGTACATCTTGAAATTATAACTTAGAATCACTTTAATATGTAAATTATTTGAGTCATCAGAACAACATTTTTACTGAAAAATATACAGTTTTGTGCATAAAAAGATCCGCACCGACTCGCTAGAAAAATCTTATCGATTCAGAGCAGGTTAGAAATAAGAAAGTTCAGTGGTTTTAAAAATAAAAAATAAACATTTTTTTTTATTTATCGAATTTTCAGCGCTATGATTTTTTTTTGTCGCTTCTTCTCGGTCAGATCTCCCGATCAGTCCGTTGACGGTAAGTTAACCGGAAATCTTCCGCACCTCTCGTATCTTTGGTTGATTCATATGAACTAGTGACGTCGTTCAAAGCAGTTGCATCCCACCGGCAACACTACTGACTGGTCCTACTCGTCGGCGTCCACGTCGCGAACCCCGGGCAATGGGATCACACTCATAACGGTGTGATCACAGCAGATAACGAGAAGATGAAAGGCGAGTTTCTGGCGCCTCCAAACCAGAACCAACCAGCTAAGGGAAGGTAACCCCAACAGAAAAATCCACCAGAGAAGGCAACGGGAAACCACTCTGGTCATCTTTTCACAGGAATCACTATGGCGAGTGCATCCAATATAAGAGTAGCGCAGGACCAAGATGCTTTCGCTGTAGTGATCGCCAACGTCGGGGGGACCTGACAAGGCACCACAAGAAGAAGAAGATTTTTTAATTTTTATGTTTCCTCAAAAAATTTCAGTTTTGGGGCTGTTTTTAACGGGTTTTAAATAACTCGCTAAATGGAAATCAAATTAAGGCATAGTGAGGTTCGAATCTCTGACCTCTGATCCGTGAGTCCACAACACTAGCCGCGGGACCATAACACGATTCTTAAAATAAATAAATAATAGTTTGTAAAACTTCAGTAGTATTTTTTACGATAGAATAATTATAAAATACAATACAAATTTCAAGAACACAACAGGCGTATAGGCCACCGGATTCACAGAACTCTACACACGGTGATTGTACATCATTTTTTTACGTATTTCGTCATATTTTTGCTGTTTGGAGATGAATCATACATCAAAGATGGTATCATTAATTTCAAGATCGTAGGAATGAACGACGTTGTCACAGATTAAACAACATTTACTATAAAGGTTTTAAAGTGTTGTCAGAAAGTCTCAGGGAAGCTGGAAGCGTCTCTTTTCGATCAAAATGCTTTGTGTACCTTCAAAATTCAAAATTCATTAATTTTCCCGAAACAACATTACAAATATCAAACTGGGAACACTTGAGCAATGGTTCGACATAATTAAGGTAAAATATTATCCAACACCAAGAATATTTGCCTCTTAATCATAGTTTCGCTGATGTGAAAGATGTCGATCTCCAAATTGATAATGTTCAGCTGGATGAATGCTCTTCCGATCGGCATAACCAGAGGCAAGTTGGTTCTGGAAGCTGGGAGGTAAAACAATACCTATGTGCTGACCACTGAATAGATAATACACTATATCTGTAGTGCTGACGCTGTCGGAGATAATATTAGGAACATCGAAATTGATACTCTCTAGAATGGCTAAGATCTCTTCTTGCCTCCTCTTTCAGAGTAGTAGCCGCTTGATTGTGGAATAATCTACCCACTAATGTTAGTGACGCCCCTTCTTTATTTACATTTAAGTCAATATTGAAATGTCACCATCTAAATATTTAAATTGTTCCTTTATTCTTTTTCTTTCCTTCCCGTCCCCTCTCCTCTATTTTTTATACATGTATTTTTTATTTTGTTAATCTCACTTTTTGATTTTTGTATAAAATTGTAAGATTCAATATGTCCATGTATTTATAATTTTCTCAAGCTGAACGGTTCGGGTAGGTAGAAAGAAATTGCCTTAAGGCAATATGCCCGCCCTTATATGTATATAAAGTGTCAAATAAATAAATCTCGGTAAAACCTCTTATCGGTCTAAAAAAGTGGGTCATTTACATACAAAATACACTGGATAAAGGTTTTCTATGACCGCGAGAGCGGTTTAGAATAGCACCGCTGGGCTGGTATTCCTAAAGAATTTACAACGCGCTATACCGCGCTATAATTGCGTTCGTAATACCAGCCCTGATCATGTTAAATCAAGATATAAAGCTATCAAAGCTGTTTGCGATATTTGCGCAGTGTACGGTGAAGATGCGATGAAGTATTGACCAATTTGTTGTGAAATAATGAAGGAGAATACATTTTTGATCAATGTAAATACCACGATGTTTGTAACCATATGAAAGCCCTATAAGCGTTCACAAATAAAATAATTTATTCATAATTATAAGCATTCCTCTTTCCACACCCAGTGGTGCATAGAGCGCTGCATTGGTAAATCAAATTCAGCTAATGTCGATCATCTGTTACAAAAAATAAGGCGATCAGTCTTACGCTTCAGGTGCCAGTCATCCAGGAACAGTAGAATATTGTCGTTCAAACAACCTTTAAAATCAATATTTTGAGACCACCCTGCTCAAGGATGGTAGACGAACGCATCAACCACTGGTTCTATTTCACAGGCAGAACTGTATTCTTCATCGGCCTAGACACCAAAAATAAATATATCAATAATTCATAAATAAAGTTTTTTAGTACAACTAGCCCCTAATTAACGGTGAAAAATTACAAAAGTTTTTCGCTGATCGCCGTTTAGTGCGATTTCGAGTAGTAGTCACACAGCGGAAAACCGAAAGTAGAACCATCACTTCTCGGTCTGCGGGGCCCATTACGGGGAAAGGAAAAACAAAGCGTAATAAATTGTGGCGGTACTGATAGCTGAGACAGTCTGCAAGTTGCGTAAGTGCGCAAAGTCAGGTACTGTCCGCCTCCATTTATCGCGCAGCGGATGGCAACACTCAGCACCAAATTGTGTTTAGTCTTTGTTTAAAATCAATTTAGCGATGTGCGTAACCGATCGATGAATGTATCGAATGCACTTAAAACCGAAATAAGATTCAATTTTTTTGCATGGGCAAGAAATGCGTTTAAGCCTTAGAGTTATAACCTAATAGAGTCGCCCATATGGAGAAAAACCATTGTTATTATTGACCACGCAGTTAGCTAAATATTACAGGAATACAACGGGCCCTAGGTACATGAGTTAAGAATTGCGAGCGCTAACCGGAACCGTCCATTACACGTTTGTTGTTAATCTAAAAACCAAACCAAAAATTTGGAACGCTTTTGTTCTATGCAATAGAGCTTAAAGGCTTCTCTAGAGAATTATTATTCTGAGATTTAAGCCCATTTTAAAAACAGTGTACAGTGTCTTTAAATGTTTAATAAGCATATGTTAGTACCTATCAATGAACGAAATAAATATACGAATTTCGTTTTTGTTAGTAGTCACACTATAATAAATTACTAAATGTTATTAAATAGTTGAATAAAACCAATTACCGACTTTTCTATGTCTAGTAGACTAGGTACAAATATTTAATAACATTTAGTTAAATGTTTGACCACAAAGTTAATGCTTTAAATATTTATTTATTTTATTTTATTTTACAATACGCCCAAGGGACATTTACAAAAAATATGCAGGTAAGTACAAACATAGTAAGTAATAATTTAAAAAATGAACAACGCTTTTTGTATACACGTAGAAACAATAAAAAGCATACTGCCATGCAAAATAAAAAGTGAAACTTTGGATATAAGAAAAGTAATTTAATTAAAAAGCAAATTGTAAATGACTTGTAAACAATTTAAACAAAAAAAAATTATAAATATACATATACTTATACGTATAAAAATATTTGTTAATTATTGTTAAAAACAAATAATAAAAATTAGTCTACAGTAAGTATATATATAAGATAATAACATAATATCTGGTACACAAAAATATTTGATACATTAATTTCAGAAAAAGATAATAATAAATAATAATACACATCAAAAACACATAAAACATTGTATGAAAAAGAAAGTTTCATTACGACATTAATAATTAGTTTTAAACAGTGCATTTAGGAAGTTTTAAAATGGATAATTTTCGCATTAAAGATGTCTGTACCACAAGTAAATTTGTTGGCTAAGGAATGTAAACGCGGAATAGGAGAGGAATATTGATAATATAATAATTTAATTTGAAACTTTTTTAATTTGTCACTCACACTAATAAAGTTTTTTTCTTCATTATAAACAAAGATTCATAATAGAAATAATGTGACTTCACTGGGGTTACCCGTTTAAATAGGCCTATTAATAAATTATATATAATTTCGAAAAACCTAATCCATTTATTCGACATTAACAACCGATTATTCTCAACAATCTCAACACTAATTTGAATTTTCAAATAGTCAGAAATATGATATGGAAACTCGCGGTATGGAAACTCTCTCCATAGATATTATTTATGATGCGGTTCTTTATTTGAATCTATAGAAACTACAATACTGGGTGGATCATACTTCGCTATTCTTTTGTTTCTCTTCCATACTGTATTTGAAACAGCGTGGAATTCCATAGATTATTTTAATTCTATACATTTCAAAGAACTAACAATACATATTATAATATCTAAGGACCGAAGTATTAAAGTGGGACAATTCTTATTCTTAGTGGTGGGGGTCAGTGCCTTGCAACTCCTGACGTCTCTGCGACATCTAAAGATCTATTATAGCGGGTCCGCGTGAATAGTTCTCGCCCTCCAAGCCCAGGGCCTCGATTATGATGGGAAGATAAAGACGTAATACATTCACCTTGACGGTATAGTTAAAGATAAATTCCCTCTAGCGATTATAAAGGTATACTACCGACCCCCCCCCCTTCAAGTTTTGGCTAGGTACATCGATATGAATCAAGGGGAAGCGTACGTCACGGTACACGTATCTACGCTCTAAAATGACATAGCTTCAGTATAACGTCTAGTTGAAAGATAAAATTCTCCCGACCGACTACAAAGGTATAGTACCGATACCCCCACCATCAAGATTTTATGCAAGTACTTATACCGACGGGTCTAGAACACCTCGATACGTTTATCTACGCATTAAGAGTGTCAAAAACTTCGTTCCACCGAGCAATTTTTCCTTTAATTATAATTTATTAAAAATTTTGATCATTTTGAGGTTAGCACTTTTTTCTTAAAAGCCTATTGAAAATATGAGAGAGAAATAAGTAAGTTTTGAAGTCGAATTGAATTCCGACATAACTGTCACTTTAATAAAACGAACGCCTAGATGTGAAAATAATGTCGCTAGGTTCTCTCATATTAAAAAATAAGAGTATCTAGGCGTCAGACACATATTATATGCGCCAGAAAGTTACCACTCAAAAAAAATAATTAGTTATTTTTGCAATCTTTTTTACTATCGTTCCGAGTGTATGGATCGAGACGTTATAGGAGCCGGCTTTGTAGTCGATCGGTAGATACATACAGACGATCGTTAAGAGTACCGTCTAGGTGATTTCCAAAAGTCATACAAAATTCATGTGCAAGCGAGAATTTTTTGCTTGAATTGGGATTTATTAAAGTTTATAATCGCTTTGAAGTGAGCACTTTTTATTACAGAAACCTATTCAAAATATAAATGAGAACTATTTTAAATGTTAATGGGGTAAAGAACGCGGACTAATTGTTTGCGGTCATTCCATTGTCTTGTTCCGATCATATGATGTCGATATGACAAGTAGGTAGAACATACCGAGGTTAGATACAGATAGTACAGAAGTTAAGTATACCGTCTCGATATACACAGATGAAGGTAGCGTTCATAATTGAGGCACAGGTTCTCGACGTCCTGGACGTCCAATGTTCGTCGGCAGTTTATGGCAGAACTTCGGGACGAGAACATGACTTGGGAGGACGCAAAGGAGTTAGCAGCCGACAGAAATGCATGGAGGCTATTTGTGGATACCATATGCTCCAACTACTGACACGGAATATGGTGTAGATATATAATAAATGAAAAAAAAAGACATGAAAAAAATATTTAAAAAGTTACTTTCAGACTTATTAAATATTTTTTTTTTTTAAATTTAAAAAAGGAGTAAATGGAAAATAAGATATAAAAAAAGGCGTTGAGCAAAATAAATAAATTAAGTAAAATATGGAAATATCACTTTTTATTTTTTAACATTTTTAAAGTAAAAAGGGTATAGAAACACTATTCACTAAAAAAAAAATTTTTTATTTAAAAAATATATTTTTAAATTTGTAACTTTGAATTCCCGCAAAAACGGTCATTCCATTGGCCACGCCACTAATACGTCACGATTCATGTTCATTTTCAACTTTGTTCCAAACCATTCGAATTTTTTTAGAACATCGACACGAATCTTGACGTCACAAGTCACAGCTATCAACGCCAAACATGTCGCGTTTTTCTAGTGACATGTTTTTTTATATTTCATTTTTTTAATGTGAAAACATTTCTCCACAATATCCATATTGATTTAGAAAATACAATTAATTATTCTAAATCCATTTAATATATTTTTATGAGTATTCGTAGTACGCGATTGCGAAAGCAAAAAAAAAAGTTTATCTGGAAAAGAAAATGATTTATGTATGGGAGCGAAGTATGGCCTTCTTTAAAAACAGAGATGAAAGTAGGCTGAATGCTGTCGAAATGCAATCTATGAGGTCAAACTGTGGACGGAAGATGCACAAATGTCGAGACCCGAACATTGTGTAAGGCTGAGCACAGCATTATCGACAAAATCAAGAAAGGGGTGCTGCGTCGGTTTGGACATGTAGAGCGAATGGACAGCGGAAGAACGGCTACAAGGATCTACGATGCGAATGTTGATGGATGCATAAAACGAGGAAGACCGTAAAATGGCACGATCAAGTCCATCAAATAATTGAAGACGGACGTGTCAAGAGTAGGCATAATCAGCGTGCGTGCATGAGAAGATGTATGAATGTAGAGGAAGCAATGTAGGCATGCGACCGAGTTATATGGCGTTCTATCCTTTCTGCCTACGGCGTAATGGTTTGTTTGTTTATGATAATAATAAATTTTCGGTCTTCAATATTCCCTTTTTAAATATGTTCTTCATCTCTAATATATTGAGTTTTTCTACTGACATTTCTTGGTGGAACTGCATTTTAATTATAATAATAAAAATACTTTATAGTTTTATTCCACTTTTATTTGTAATTTTTTTACCAGTGACCGGGTTTCGTCGTTACCGACATCGTCAGACTGGTGAGAGACTAAACAAATTTCTATGTTATATACAAGTGCAAGCAGGGGTTGTAAATCATGATTTTATATAATTATGTAAATAAAATAATTTAAATTATAAATAAAAGTGGAATAAAAATATTAAGTATTTTTATTATTAAAATTCTTCATCTCTGTTTATTTATTTATGCAGTCTATTCTAACGATGGTAAATACAATTTCTTATAATAAATAAAATACAAATAAATAAATCTAAAGCTAGGACAAAAAAAATAAAAAATACCACCTCATACATTGATTAATTACTCCCGATGAGGGTAAATCCAGTCCTTGTCCGCAAACATTCGGATGAATTGAAAGTATTATTGATGTAAATTATTAATTAACGTCATTAAATAACCTCTAATCATTTCTTTACACGCGATTCACGTTCAGATATTTGAAGGCTAACGTGGTATTTTAAAATCTAATTAAGGTCAAAAGACAATGTGGCAGGAGAACGAAACATCGATATTTCTGTAGATACAGTTATGTATTTAATTATTTAAAAATAAATTTATAATTAAATACTAATCTTCGACTGATTCTACGTTCAAAATGTATATAACGTAAGATTTTTTTTGGACTCTTTCAAGAGAATTTTGGTGACAGTTGTAGTAAGGAGTCCATATTGTAGAGTTATACTCTAACTGGCTTCTCACTAATGAAGTATACATAAACTTCAAAGTGCCTATGTTTTTGAATTCCTTAAGCTAGGTTTTCCTAGGACAGCGGTGCCCGTATCTTAACGGCCGTAATGAACGGTGATGCAGTGGACAGCCGTCGTAACGGTGACTAGAGAGTGGTTTCCTAGGAAAACGGTATTTTCAACACCGTTTAACACCGTTTTCCTAGGAAACAACTCTCTCGTCACCGTTATGACGGCTGTCCACATCATCACCGTTCACTACGGCCGTTAAGATACGGGCACCGCTGTCCTAGGAAACCCTAGCATTAGTCACACGTAACATGAAGCCTAACATTTTTAGAGATTTACTAGTATTATTATTATGTATGTGCTTCCACTTTCCACTGTGTTGTATCCCAACTCAACACAGGGCCCTCGGCCTCAGAGTTTGGGATAGGTACGTTATTATTGTATTTTTTTTAATATGTATGTATTTGTATGAATGGACAAATAAATAAATAAAATAAAAAATAAATAAATAGAATCAATTAGTAAAAAATAGACAATCCTTTGTATACTTTTATATCTTCAAATTGTAACACCTAAATAAAACTATGTTGATTTCAATTGTTTACCGTTTATTGACTTATATCTGTATTCTAAATTTGTATTTTTCTAACTTCTTCTAATTTTATAATTATTTTAATAAAACCTATAGAAAAAAATGTACTTCTGTTCTCCACTGCAATATATGTATGTATGATTATGTATCCCCATATATTTTCTACTAATATGTAATAATGGTTATTATTATTTTTTATATTTTTTCTTACTTTTCTTAATTCATTTTTATTTTTTGCTCCTTTTTTGTGTAAAGTGCTTTTCTGTCCTCATATTCAAAAATGCACTTCTGTTTTTTCCACTTTTATACTATGATATTAATATTTTTTTGATATTTTTTAAATGTAAATATGATATTTTAAATATTTTTCATTTTCTTCTAAAAATCATTTATATTTTTTCCTACTTCTGTGTAAAATACATGTATGTCTTTATTTGTATGTAAAACATTAAAAATAAATAAATAAATACATTTTGGCAATATAAAATATAATTTATGAAAAATGGTAACAGGAGATCGTAGTCTATTAAAATTTTTAAAAATTCGTCATTCTTCATATAAATCCAAATATAAACAAATTCTGCAAAAAAGCATTTGAAATTGGAAGACAAGGACGCAACCTCGGCAGGAACGCGTGGCACGCTTTCCAAAGTAAAAATAACATTGTGCTACCGGAAATGGAACCATTTTGTACGATAATGTCCCATAAACGTTGAGTTTAAGTGAAAGGCTGCGAAATTTATTGTACGTTCATATTTTTAAAACAGTCGATTAGAAAAAAAAACAAAGACGGCGATAACGCATAACGTTTACACGTGGACAATGCAATAGGTAGGACCAGTGGCGGCTGAAGGGGTGGTCATTTTTTAATGGGGAGGGGTCATTTTTTATTAAATAGGTAGATGTGTATTTGACAATAATTTTCACACATTTTTTTTTGTAAAAATACACGAATATATGATATCTTTTATAATTTGCGTGGGTATTATTTGACTGAATCGTTGATCTGTGTTAAATTTTGCGGGGAAATATATGCGTTGCGCGGAGATGGAAATGCAGAAAAGAACAGTATGCGGCCAAACAAACTTTAGCAGACAAAAATCGTACCGGATGCTATCTCCAAGTCCTGGCTTCTGGGTAGTTTTTTGCTTTTTTGGTGAACACGGCACTTTCACTATAGCTATTTGCGAAATATAAAGATAAATGTGGCGGCGTGGCGGCGTGGCGGTCAGATGATCTAAAGATGTTCAGATGTGGGCAGATGATTAAAGGACGAGCAGATGCGGGCAGATAAAATTACGAACATGCGGTAGTTGACAGAAATTATCAAGAAAAGGAAAAATGTGATTGTTGATGTTGGTTGCTATGGATATGGAAAATTGTTCCCATAGCAACCGTAGCTACCCATGGCCATAGAGACGAGGAGAATAACAAACATTGAAAGTTGAAAGATCACAGGATGGGTAAGATAGGTGGACCTCCATCCAGCCACAAACCACTCGATCCCATCAACCACTCGCGCAACCGCTATGTCTATATAGTTGACCTTGAAGAGTGTTCGGCACGTTGTTTCCTACTTTGGTTTATATATTGACCATGTATGATACTACCTCTCGTATGAGTTCTTTATTACCTATCACCGATGGGATGTCGCAAAGATCTTCACCCAAGCTTCTGCATCGCGCCTCCGCTGTTGTCTTTAAAAGCTGAAAAAGGGACAATGCATCAACAGGTGAGGGACATCTGTAAAAAGGTATAAAGAAAGTTTTTTCGCAATTAAGAGAAAGGAGATTCTGATCTTGCCAATATTTGATTACTGTTATACATTTATTGGCTTTTATAGTAGTCTTTTCCCAGGATTTACCTTGAACAATTATTGCGGTATCATCGGTATAAGACAATAGCTTTCCAGGTACATCAATATTACAAATATCGTTTATATAAATTAAGAATAATAAAGGGCCAAGAACTGTTCCTTGGGGGACTCCATGTATTACAGTATTAGCTTTACTTATAATTGTTTCAATCTTAGTGCTTTGAAGTCGATTTGCTAAGTTATTTTCAAAAAACAACATACAGTCATTTTTAATACCAATTTTACAAAGTTGGTTCAATAAGAAGATTCTGTGGTTAACGGTATCAAACGCTTTTTTAAGATCTAAAAATATCGTTACGCATTTCGATTATTAGATCGTTTATATAAATTAAGAATAACAAAGAGCTAAGAACTCTAACTCGAACTATTTTATTCATGCTTTTTATTGAAATGTCTTTAACAGGCACCCGGAGCATAATAAAAAAGACAATTTTGGGAGTTTTAACACAAGTTCCTGCATTTATTCCTCGTGGGATTTTTGAAGATTTCGTTTTGAGATTTCAATCACAGTATACTGTTATTGTTTAGAACGAACAGTTAAATCATCGACAGCATATTTTCTAAGTCATCCAACAGTTTTCTCATCCGCAAAAAACGGTCGTAATACTCGTGATTACGTCACGGAGCGTGGGCCAAGGTTCGCATGGGTTGAGTGGGCTCAATAATCCCAACTCCAGTTTGGCAGGCCGACTATCCTTGTACGGCGCGCAGGTGGGACGAACATCAAAGATGGTGGCTTCGCCTTCACCCGACCACACCACACAATATTATCGAATGTTACCGGGAATATTACAACGATTTGACGATTCCAAGGTTGCAAAGTCTAAGGAATTACAAGATGGTGATATTTTTAGTTTTTCAGTGCATTTTCAAGGAATTTCACCGTACCTACATTAGGAAAGTAACCTTTACTAAGCATGCCGATAAAAATACGTGATTTTGATGGATTTCCAAAAATTAAATGTATTTTAAAAACCAACAGAGGTATATTGTGGGGAAATGTTTTCATACATAACTTTTGAAATAAAATTGTTTAAAAATGTTCAAAAAGATGTACAAAACGCGACATGTTTGGCCTTAACAATTGTGACATCAAGATTCGTGACGATGTTCTATTTGAATTTAAACGGTCACAAACAAAGTTCAAAATTTAATCGAATCGTGACGTATTAGGGGCGTGGACATTACAATGAAACGTTTTTGCGGGAATTAAACATTATAAATTGAAGAATTTTTTTATACTAATTATAAGTACAATTTTTTTTTTACTGGACAGTATTTTATAGACCCAAATTAATTTAAAATTGTAAAAAAATCAAATCGTGAAATTTCCCACCAATATGCTTTGATTTAAAAGAGGATAGGCGGTGGCTGAGAATTTTGATGAATAGATATTTGAACATTGTTTTTGTCACTTTCTCGCAAATGCCTCATGGGGAGGAAATTTACAAGTCCACACGCCAGCCGGACAGTTACAGACCCTGAAGATGGCTCCTGCAATGGCAGCCGAAACGTCTGAACTTATCCAACTTACACGGGATCACCCAAAAAAGATATATATTGTACTCAAATTAAAATATATCCTAACCTATTTATTTTATGAAGTTATAAAAATATATTAATTATTGGATTCTTTTATATCCGAAACAGCGAATCATCTCTACAGCCAATCATCAATCATCTCTACTAAAAATTATGAAAATAACTATTGTCCCACTTTGTACTCGCAAAATTTTGCTTTCGACCTAATAAAGCTCAGCCGAAATCAAATGAAGGTTATCCCTAGAGCCCGCCCAGGGCACTGCAGATTAAACAAACACCGCGCTAGAATGAACCTTTCCCAAACTTCTAGATGTAGGCTCTGCAGTGCAGATGAGGAAACACCTATACGTGTTCTATGTGAATGTGATGCTTTACATCATAAAAGGAGCCTCATCCTCGGGGGACCACTAGGTAAACCTAAGGGCGTTAAAGAGCTTGCCCTCTACCTAATAGACCGATACTTTACGGATCTGGGCTTGGGGGGAGAGATTTAGCAAAACGTAAACTCTTGCCTTCCACACAGCAGCCAGGCTCGTTATGAACGCTATCCTCATATGTATGTATCAAGACGGTATACTTAACTTCTTTACTATCTGTATCTTACCTCGGTATGTTCTACCTACTTGTCATATCGACATCATATGATCGAAACAAGCCAATGGAATGACCATAAACAATTAGTCCGCGTTCCTTACGTCATTAACATTTAAAATAGTTCTCATTTATATTATAAATAGGCTTCTGTAATAAAAAGTGCTCACTTCAAAGCGATTATGGACTTTAATAAATCCCAATTCAAGCAAAAAATGCTCGCTTGAACATGAATTTTGTATGACTTTTGGAAATCACCTAGACGGTACGCTTAACGATCGTCTGTATGTATCTACCGATCGACTACAAAGCTGGCTCCTATAACGTCTCGATACATGCACTCGGAAAGATAATAAAACAGATGGAAAAAATGTAACAGCTAAATTATTTTTTTAGAGTGGTAACTTTCTAACGCCTAGATACTCTTTTTTGTAAATATAACAGAATCTAGCGACATTATTTTCACAATTAGGTGTTTGTTTTTATTAAAGTGACAGTTATGTCGGAATTTAATTCAACTTCAAAATTTACTTAATTCTCTCTCATATTTTTAATAGACTTTAAAGAAAAAAAGTGCCAACCTCAAAACGATAAAAAATTTAATAATTCATAACGAAAAGAAAAATTGATTGGTGGAACAAAATTTACGACACTTTTAATGCGTAGATAAACGTATCGAGGGGTTCTAGACCCGTCGGTATAAACCGATGTACTTGCATCAAAACTTGATGGTAGGGGTATCAGTAGTGTATATATTTGGTCGGGAGACTTTATCATCAACTATGACGTCATACTGAAGCTATTTCATTTTAGAGCGTAGATACGAGTATGTGTACCGTGACGTACGCTTACCCTTGTTTCATATCGATGTACCTACCCAAAACTTGAAGGTGGGGGGTCGGTAGTATTTCTTTATAATCGCTAGAGGGAATTTATATTCAACTATACCGTCAAGGTGAAGGTATGACGTATTTATCTTCCCATCATAATCGAGGCACTGATGCCTTGTAAAATAGGTAAGCGTGGTTAAGGAAAGGCTCTCAGGAGGCATCCGCAGCACATGGCCAAGCCAACCGTATCGCCTCCGCTTGATGACATTTGTCACCGGAGTTTGCTGCGTCCGTTATCTCATTACTTCATTCCGCACAAAGTCAGTTGTTTTCATAGAATGTTTATTTACTTTATTTTGTTAATGGCACGGCCAAATAATTAAGAATAGTCCAGAAGGAGTGTAGAATCATATTTGAATACATCGGACTGTGTCCAATAATTCCCCCACTTAGACACACTTTCGCCGCGCGCATACTTGAAGTCACCGAGTAATATTGCCAGATATAATCATAACACAAATGTAAGGTGAAAAAAAATCAATGTGTTAATTTCTCTAAAATTTTATTGTGCACGCGGAAATATTGATTGACACAACAGAGTAGATAAGTAAAGGGTCATTTAATAAAAGTAATTGAATTAATGAACTTTAAACTTAAAATATAAAACAAATTTTAGTTTACGTAAAAATAATATTTTTGTATCATATTAAATAATATTTGATGTTTTAAAGATAATGTCGGTCAAATGTCCACCACAGAATTTTCATCATCAGAGTTCAATTTTTATTATTTCTCTTATTAGATGAGCAAAGTAGGGTAAAAAAAAATTACTACCCTGGCAACACTGACGAAATTTCTATTTTGTTCCTTCGACAATCTGACAGATGGAAAAATAATTCAATTTTTAAGTAATGCATTTGCTATTTAAACATTCGTTTGCTAATTACACATGAAATGTGACACCATCCTGTTTCTTTAAGATCCTAGCAGTATTTCTACACTTTCAAAGGACACAACACGGCATAGTTGAATTCAAACCAGAAGTTGCGTACTGAGCGACGTCTACAAAGAAACTAATGGGCCAAAACGTAAACCTACTCATTTAAGAGTAGTTTAGTCGCCTTCTGTTTGATGTGCGTATGCGGTTTCTGGACTATTCTTGATTCTATGGGCACGGCACTATTTTGAATGAACGACTTCAGCCTTTAATTGGGTTCTCGGATGGCCTAACATAATTACGCGACCGGTTATGTTAGTGGTGGCCCTAGAATCAAGAGGATGGTAGTTGGACGACCTCGCAATGCGAAGACGGTAAACCGATCGTGACCAGAGGGCGATATTCGATATAGAATATATTATAAGTATTACTATTGTACAAAACCGTGGACTTATATAACGGTTTTCGTTGTACCGACACAGATATTGACTACCTGCTAGATGCTTAACTGTTTTTATCTGCATAATTGTTCCGCGACGAACTATTGCGGATTCGTCAAGCGTAGCCGTGAAGCCACCGCTTAAGGCACGGTTTATTCGTCGACGACGTAAAATAAAAAGACACGTCAACCCTTCTCGTACTGTGCAAAAAACATCCGCGCGTTACGGTGCTGTGTAATCAAAATACATGCAAAAAAATAAAAGATTTATAATCGGAAAAATGGAATATTCATAGGCAATAGTGAAATATCACGTATTTTTTGGAACATTTTTAACCATCCCTCTCCGGTGATGTGTAGCTAGGACACATTTTATTTATTTATACTTTTACATTGTTTGTATTCTTTTTTTTATCCAGAATAATTTTCCTTCGCTGGGGTGTCCCGTTCCGAGGGAAACATTTTACAAAATGTGAAACATTTATTTATTTTATTTGGGAAAACAGTTCTACATACATATTTATAGTAAACAAACAAATATGGTGTATAAACTCAGAACTAATAACAGATTTCCACAAAGTATCCAAAGTTAGTAAAGAAAATATATTACATATCAAATAAATACATTTGAGTTTATACATATAAAAATGTTATTTTCATGTACTCGTAAATATTTTTCAATGAGTAAAGATTTTTTAAATATTTATTTAAACATGCCTAAAATTAGCTATTGAACAAAGTTAACATAATAATAACAATAAAAAAACGTTATTAATCCAATTAACCTAATTATCATTAACATAATAAACAATAAAAAACAAAAATATTCATAAAAAACATAACCAATTTATATAGACTAATTTTTAAAAATGACTTCATTATTGAGTTAAAGAATTTTCTACCATAAAAAAAGTCATATCTATATTTTATCGTTTGATGTGCATATTAAGTAGCTTTAATTATTATGTATTATTGTTTTGGATAGAAAACAAAATATTAAACCTCCCCCCCCCCTCCTTCCCCCTCACCCATCCCACGAACCTTCCTCCCAACCATCTCCCCTCGCGAGCCCCTTGTTAAAAAATTGGCAGTCTACCCCTGAGAATAGGTGTTATGCAGGCGTTATAGGCGGCACTGCGTTTTCACTTTGCCCCAATAGGCCTTAAATATTTTGTTATTTGAAATGTTATTTTAGTAAAATAAATAAATTTGAATAATATCTGGCTCTGCCGCTGGTCTGACTATCCTCCTCATCTGCCTACTCAAGTTAAACAACCGCACGCCGCGCCGGAGCCGAAGGCCGAATGATATTTTGCAATTTAATCTTACGTATGCGAATATGCAAGTTATGAATACGATTTCTACATTCGCCCGGTTAGAAGAGTTAGCATATACCAGTGGCGAATGGTGATTTTATTTCCAGGTAAGCTATAAAAAAAATCATATATTTGTACCTACATATAAGGTACATAATATAATGTAAGTAATGCAAAGCAATGTCCCAGAACTGCCTTATGTGCAAGGGCATACAATTATTTGAGGAAATGCCAGAAAGCATAAAAAATGAAACAAATGTAAATATATTTAAAATTAAATGTAAAAAGTATATATGTGAAAAATATGAGGTAATATATAATTAATGAAAATGTACATATGAAACAGTGAATATTATAAATTAGGATATTAAGTGTATAATAATGATAAATAATGTTGGAATAAGTATAGATGTAAATATTGTGTTGTAAATATATATTAGACTATGTTAATCATAGAACTAAATAAAATAAAATAAAATAAAATAAAAATAAAAATATATGCTATAATTTGTTATTTTTCTGTGGTTTAGTGTGATACAACAACTATCATCGATGAAATCAACTCAAACGACGTAACTTCGGGATATATTATATTATATAGATATATTATCCATTACTTTAATCCATAACTCATTTAAAAATAAAAATATGCAATTGAAATGTCAACTGGCCGAATCGTTCTAGAAATTAATAGTGCTAAAAACGGCCGCGTCGAGCGCCATAAGTCTTACAATATGACGCATGAAAGTCATTATGGTCTTATGTCAAAAGTACCATCTCAAATAAAAATAGCCCTTAAAAAAAATGTTTGAAATATTGTTTTCCGAATCAAGAATCTTCAAATAATTTGTGAAATCTGCAAGTTTAATCTAGGAGAAAAAACCCGCACTGGGGTTAAGACATTCAAAATATAGTATACTTATTTGTATAAAAAAATAAGCTGGAATAATCGGCTAGTTTTTTGACTCACTGCAGGCGCTGGGCGCGCTTTATTAGTATTAATATTTATATTAGGATAAAAACACAAACGGTGGAAATGATTTAATATGAATTGTAATTATTTTTTTGTTTTTTTGTAAATAAAGTTACGGTAAAACATTATTATGGTCAGTCAAGTAAAATGGTAAGCTGCGCGTAATCGCTCATATACACGGTTCGCCCCTGGCATATACATACGACATTGGAGCCGGGAAGCTGGGCGGCTGTGGGCGGACTAGTAAGTTGGGTATCTCGTGATGAAGTATGGTTCGCCTACAGTTGTTATCGGCGCAGAAACCAGATTTCGTATTACTTAATTCATTCTACCGTCATTTTGAAATGAAACGAGAAGCGTACGATACTTGAGGACCAAAGTCGGACAGTCGCCATTTATTCAATATAGATTTTTTGATTGAAACTTAAGATGCACATAAAAAATTGACATTTGGAGTAGAACTTTAGGTATTAAAAACGGACACTTACTCACCATATTTGCATCAAAAGCGGAAATTACATAAATTATGGGCGCTCAAGTGTCATGGCGGCCGTTATTTTGTCATCTTTTGACGGTTCAAAATCAACCGCCGAAGTGGGAAAATCATTGTCTTTATTATCCTGGATTCAAACTAAAGATATGAACTCTTTTTTTTTCTATAACTTATTTTGTTGCCCTTTAATAATAAGGAATATATTTGTGTTTTTTAAAAATATTTTTTTTTTCCTTTTTTAATTACTTTAAAAAAATGGCATATTATCTTTTACAGAATATTTTATTTTTTCTTTCTTATGTTACACAAAAATATTATAACTGTCCATTATTTATTATAGGAGCAAAAATTCATCAACATTTTCTTGTATACCCACGAACAGGCCATGCCTTTGGGGAATTTTTTTGTTTACTATTTTTCTTTTAATATGTATTTCATTGCTATGTAATTATGCTTTATTTTTTTAATACTCTGTTTTATTATTATGTTTATTGTAAAAAAAATAAAAAAATATTGTAATGTATCCAAAATAAAACGCTTGTATTGGATTCAATTCTAGTTGTTTTTTTTTAATATACGGGTGTATATTTAAAAATAAAACATAAAAATAATCTCAAAGCAAGAATCCTAATACTTAAGTTAAGGATATAATATTCAGAATGATGGTTGTCCGGCGTATATGTTCGGAATATTCATAAAAGTGGAAATATCTCGAAAACTAAGGCACTTTTACCGAGGTCGAATTTGCATTTTTTGGTGAGTAATGAGCTGGCCTAACACCACTTAAAAGGAATACCCTGGGTTACGGGACACCCTGTATGAGACGGCGTTTGCCTACCATGCAAGAGGTCTCGGGTTCGAGTCCCGACATGGTTGATATGAAATATTTATTTAAAAAGGTGTTTTTACACTATAATGTTTCATAGTCCCTGGACTGGTACCTGAAGCGTAAGACTGATCATCTTACCTTCATGTAACAAAAAATATCAATATACGCTGCGATTGGTGTACCAATGCAGTGCCCTATGCACTATTGGGTGCGGAAAGGGAATGATAAAATATATGTGACGCGATTCGTCTTGTTTAGTTTGATAATGTCCTAAGAAGACGAAATTAGAATTAAATCCAATAAAAGTGTTTTATTTTGGATACCTTACCAAATCTTTGTCCTTTTTAGAGTTTATGAGAATGTTACTATGTAGTAAAGGTATAAAACAAAAAATGTATTTCTTTATATACTGAACATAAACCCTCCTTTATCATTATTTTATGTAGCTTCATCATAATAAGCATCTTTTTTTAAAACGGACAGTTGCAGATCTATTGGTTTTAAAAACGGTCAATTGCATGTTTTGGTTTCAAAAACGGACAATTTCATATTTTGGTTTCAAAAACGGACAATTGCATGTTTTGGTTTCAAAAATGGACAATTGCATGTTTTGGTTTCAAAAACGGACAATTTCATATTTTGGTTTCAAAAACGGACAATTGCATGTTTTGGTTTCAAAAATGGACAATTGCATGTTTTGGTTTCAAAAATGGACAATTGCATGTTTTGGTTTCAAAAACGGACAAAGACATTTTCAAAATGTGATTTTTCAAATTTAAATTATACATATCTTAGTTATTTCAAGGGCACAAAATGAATCTCTATTCATTTATTTTATGAAGGAATATTCAATTATTATTGGAGGCATTATTTTTGTTTATTATTATTTAATTTTACTTACTTTTTAAGATTTAAATAGACAGTAAACGGCAGCAAAAGCAACAGTGAAATAAGGGATGAATTACCTGAAACAAAACAAAACATATTTTATTAAAATAATTTGAAAATATATTTTTTATAATTACTCTAATAGATTAAAAATTCGTGATATATGTATAATACACAGCGGATCCGACACACGTTGTCCTGCCCGAACGTCTGCTTGCCTGCTATTAGCAGGTTAAGCAAACATCTTTTCGGTTTTCGAATTTTTGATAAACTATATACTATAGTCCTTAAAATATAGCTTTCAAACTAATTTCATTAGTGATGGGAAATTACTGATCAGTGATCAAATAGATTTTATCAGTTATTTCATGCAATCATGAAACTCTGTTTCCAAAATGTGATATAAAAACGCAAAAACAAGCTTATTATAGTGTGTTTAACACAATTATTCACCAAAAAATAAGACATTTATATCTTTTTCATAAACAACATCAAATGAATTATTTTTTTATTCGATCAATTTACATCTATCAATTTGTCCCATCTCTAACGTTTTTGCAAAATGATGTAACCTTGTAAGAACGTCGTTAATAATTAGGTTTAACAACAATATTTTGAGTTTGTCCAAATTTTTGTAGACAAGGACTGGATTCAACTCCCTGGGGAGCTGTTTATATTAACATTTTACAACAGAGATGAAGAACATTTAAGAGAAGGTAATATAGAAGGCATAAATAAAGGTTTCAGCTCTTTAACTTCACAAACATCAACAGATGAAAGAATTGAAGGAATATAGATGTTCAAATATAGGCAGAATGGTGAATGTTACACAGTGTGTAAAGTGGCCACTTAAACCAGCCATTGACAGGTCATAAGCCCTGTAGATGCCTAGACTTCTATATTACCTTCTCTTAAATGTTCTTCATCTCTGTTGTAAAATGTTAGTTAGGTTTAGTTTAGTTTTTTTTTTAGTTTTAAAGCTGATTTTATTTTTTAATGTTGATTTATGTTTCAAGTATTGTATTAAAAAAAATAATTAACACGCCAGATACAAATGATTTTTCGTGTGTCAATATAAATAACTCCTTTGACGTTACTACAAAGTTATGTCGTCACTTTTTCTGACAACTGTCATTCTAATCATGTTACATTTTAAGGACATTAAGTGACATTTGACATTGAGTTTGACATTAAAAAATTTTCCATTCCTCCTACCGGGTCCAACTGTGAATCTCAACCATCCAGGGACCCGCTCAAACACACAAAAAAATTCATCAAAATCAGTTGAACCGTTTAGGAGGAGTTCAGTGACATAAACAGTAATAATCTAAATAATTTCTCCCTAAGCTAGTATGATATAAGTACAAGTGTACAATTTATTTCCAACAAACTAAATTAATTGCAAATGCCAAATGTAATTACCTACATATATTTATTCTGTGGTAGAGTATTTTCACACAAGTCAGGAATAACGGTAAAAATATAATATATATTTAAAGCAGATTTTTACGATTCTAATGGTAAAACTATCAATGTATTTAAAACGAGTTTTCATGAATATTTTTCTGGTTTAAAATGACCACATACGAAACGGCTCTCAGTTGGCATCACGTCATTTTGACGTCACGTGTTGTGACCGCCGACTGCGCTTCTGATAAACATTGCGTACGCGTTTGGAGCCAAAACGTCATACGTGACGTTTGAGCCACAGGACGCGAAACGTCTCGTTTACGGGTAATTCAAAATATGCATATTCTAAACCAGTGTGGAAAGAAATATCAACGCCTTCGTAATTTTTTGCTTTTAAAAAAATAATAACAATAAAAAAACTTCAAAAGACTCTATTAAGGATATTTATTTATTTATTTATTTAAACGCCTTTTAGGCTTTAACATGTTTTACATACATATATACAAATAAAGACAGACATGTATTTTACAAAGAAGTAGCAAAAAATATATAAATGATTTTTAGAAGAAAAAGAAAAATATCAAAAATATCATCTTTACATATTAGTATAAAAGTGGAAAGAACAGAAGTGCATCTTTAAATATTACATACATGTGGTATTGTATCTACAAATTGTTTTTTTTTTAGTATGTATCTTTGTTGAATTATTTATTTATTTATTTTATTGGGTAAACAAACATTATGTACAAAAACATTGGCAATTTCTTTGTATATTAGTGTAGGACACTCAAGCACACGCCAAAAAAATATTTACACTTAGTACAATAATTTAAATTATGTCAAATATAACAAATGTAAATGATAAGAAATGAAATTTATGTATATGTAATAATACAGTTTAATATCTGCTTTTCTCAATATTTCTATGATTTTTTAACTATATTTACATACATTTTCACAAAAAATATCAGCTTCGGTCTATCTATCGTTATCTTGGTCGCATATTCTAGGTATTGTACATTGGTTCAAATAGTTTGTTGACGCGTTATCTTTGTAAAACAGAAGATTTTGTATTTCAAGTAGATTAGGGAATCAATTTTATTATTTATAAATTTGTATAAAAATAACTGATCTAACATTATTCATAAACAAAATAAAATTTACAATCCACGAGGTGCATAGGGCACTGCATTGGTACAACAAATGTAGTGTTACTTCATCATCTGTTAAATGAATGTAAAGTAATCGATCTTCCTCTTCAGGAGTGATATTCCAAACGCTCTCGCGGCCGTCGTAAACACTTTCATCTCGCGTATTTTATTTATTTATTTCGAACGCTTACGCCTTTGACAAAGCTTGAAATAATATTGAAAAATAATTATACTAAAACAAAACAAATTTGAATATGAACCACTCCTAGGGAGAAAATCTAGCCAGTCTGCAAGCATTTGGACATACTTAAAACACTGTTAAAACTAAGTTAGTAAAAGAAAAACAATTATAATGAAACAAAACACCTGTACACAGTATAGAAAATATAGATACATGAAATAAAATCAGCAGAAAATAAGGAAATAATAAATAAAAATTCAATAAGAAATTATAACATAGGTATGCAGCAAATTAACAATAAATAAAGGGTTTAAATAAAAAAAAATTGAAGTAACAGAGGCGATGTATCATAGCATAAACAGTAAAACAAATATAACACTTGGTGCATTTTTATAATTTAGAAAAGAAGTGATTAAAAAGTAATGATTTTAATTGGTATAAAGATAAATGAAATAAATCCAAGTTTCCATGTTTGTTTGCTAACATGTGGAACCGTGGAATAGGTGAGTATTTGGCATAGTTTGAACTATGCAAATCAACAGCAAAAGAAGTATTTTGTCTCGTCCCACGCTGTCTCACATAAAAATTCACACAATTTAAAAGTTCGAGAGTGTCAAGAACATTATTCAATAACTTGAAAAGCAGCACTAATTCTAAAATTTCCCTTCTATCACTAATACATATTAATTTTAAAAGCTCCATTTAACATTTATAGTTACGCTCTTCAATTGAAAAGTTTAATTTGAAATTCATAAATCTTAAAAACTTGTGTTGGACCTTCTTCATACTGTTTATATGGGTAATATAATGAGGAGACCAAACTGAGGACCCATATTCTAACTGGCTTCTTACTAGGGCCATGTTTAATATTTTAATGCATCAACAGACTTAAACTCTCTTGTTTTGTAGCTATTTACCATCTCATTCATGAATGTAAACACACGAGATAATATGTTTTCTACGGCCGCGAGAGCGGTTCAGAAAAGTACCGCGGCTGTCAGGCCACCGGCAGTTAAATAATGCAGTGGAAAGCCACTTCTAAAACCAACGATCATGTCCTTGCCAGGAATCAGATGCGGACAAGAGACAGATATGCGGTCACTGATTTATGTATTATCGAGACTTGTACCTGAAAGCAGCCGTCGAGTGAAAAACACTCGTCCAGAATTCTGGATCTATTTCACAGAAAACATTGTTCTTCGTCGATTCTTTCTTCTGATATGGATAATATTATATTCCCAAGTAGTCGAACAACAATGGCGTCCATCTCAGAAGCACGCCTTGTTTCGGCCGTGATACAGTTTCTTAAAACAATTTGCCATTCCAAATGATTTTATTATAACACAATTGCACATAACTTATTAAGTTAACAATGGTGCGTTGGTGTCAACGATCTTGGCGTGAGGCAATGAAAAATAATCATTAAAATATGTTAATATTATATTACCATTTATTTATTTTGTTTTCTTTCATGGCGTTTTTTTTTTTAATTATCATTTTTTTTAACTATAATATTTACAGTTCACCTAGTTTATTAGTCTTATTAACAAATTAAAATATATTTTTAAAAAACGCTGGACTTCCCCATCCTTTAAATATTAACATTAAAATGAGAAAACTTAACCAAAAATTATAATCATAAAAATACGTATATAGTTTTATTCAACTTTTATTTATAAATTCTTTACCAGTGACCGGGTTTCCTCGTGACCGACATCGTCAGACTGGTGGGAGACTAAACAAATTTCTATGTTATATACAAGTGCAAGCAGGGGTTGTAAATCATGATTTTATATCATTATTTTATTTTATTCGGAAAACATAAAGTCATCAAAATAAGTATTAAAAACAACATTTTTTTAACATAAAAAGACCAATTAAGTTTTCATAAATTATGCAAAAGATATAAACATTAAATGTGACAAAAAAATCAATAAATAAGAATTTCAAGTGAGAAATAATAAGTGTTAACATTTGCGTTTTCCATGGAGGTAATAAATAAAAATACCGAATGTACACTCCGAGCCATCCACGCACACACATGAACGCACATATAAAACATACACAAACATATACATTACATGCGACACATATACATAGCAGTCTCAATATGCACATTCAGCAACTATCCCAAATAATCGACCCCATGAAGAAATTTTCTGTACAAATGCAACGTGCAGTTAAAAATGTCTACATCAATACTGAGTCCATTGTAATTATGGAAATAAAAGAATTTAAATTAAAATCAGTTTAGTATAAGGTAATGTAATGATTTTAATTTAAATTCTTTTATTTCCATAATTATATAAAATCATGATTTACAACCCCTGCTTGCACTTGTATATAACATAGAAATTTGTTTAGTCTCCCACCAGTCTGACGATGTCGGTCACGAGGAAACCCGGTCACTGGTAAAGAATTTATAAATAAAAGTGGAATAAAACTATATATGTATTTTTATTATTATAATTAAAATGCAGTTCCACCAAGAAATGAATGAGTAGAAAAACTCAATATATTAACCAAAAATATTAATAGATATTTATATCAAATCATTAACTATGGATTACCCAGATATATCCGCAAAATACGTCTTGTTTGTATTCAAAATGTCACTTTTAAACAAGTATCCTTTTATGGAATTATAAGTTAGCTTTTAAGCGAAAGTTTTATTTCATTTTCTTTGTAAGGCAATAAAAAATATGTCACTTTTTTCGTGTTGCATAATTTAAGTAGCGACTTTCATTTTTTCGCAAGCGTATTTAATAATATATGCAATAATTTCATTTATCTCCGATA